>NW_027467070.1:5000-230000 GCF_046128005.1 Genypterus blacodes
AGAAGGAGAAGGAGAAGAACAAGACTCTGAAGGACACCATCACCAAACTGGAGACTGAGCTCAACCGCTGGAGGAACGGTGAGAGACGTTAGACTTCCTGTCCATCACTGTAAATCTCTGCTCTGCTGTCATCATAAACACATGTCTCTGTCTCTGTCTCTGTCTCTGTCTCTCTCTCTCTCTCTGTCTCTCTCTCTCTCTCTGTCTCTGTCTCTGTCTCTGTCTCTGTCTCTGTCTCTCTCTCTGTCTCTGTCTCTGTCTCTCTCTCTGTCTCTGTCTCTGTCTCTGTCTCTCTCTCTGTCTCTGTCTCTGTCTCTGTCTCTGTCTCTGTCTCTGTCTCTGTCTCTCTCTCTCTCTCTCTCTCTCTCTCTGTCTCTGTCTCTGTCCCTGTCTCTGCCTGTCCCCTGTCCCAGGAGAGAACGTGCCTGAGATGGAGCGCACCACTGACGCAGTGACTCGCATCGAGACCGTGGAGGATCGACCCATTCTGGATAACGACACCTCCTCCATCGTGGTCCGCATCTCTGAGGAGGAGCGGCAGAAGTACGAGGAGGAGATCCGCAAGCTCTACAAGCAGCTGGACGACAAGGTGCACACACACACACACACACACACACACACACTGAGAGCACAATGGTGATTGAAGTGCTGATAACAAAGTCACATATACAGTATAATGATTGTGTGTGTATAATGTGTTTACGCAGGACGATGAGATCAACCTGCAGTGCCAGTTTGTGGAGAAACTGAAGCAGCAGATGATGGACCAGGATGAGGTGGATACACACACACACACACACACACACACACACACATACCCACACAGATGATGATGATGATGATGATGTATAACCCCCTTCCTCCCCCCAGCTGTTGGCTTCCTCCCGCGGCGACGGCGATAAGGTCCAGGCTGAACTGGGCCGTCTGCAGGTGGAGAGCGACTGTGCCAAAGCGGAGGTGAAGGAGGTGCTGCAGGCCCTGGAGGAGCTCGCCATCAACTACGACCAGAAGAGCCAGGAGGTGGAGGAGAAGGGCCTGCAGAACCAGCTGCTGGCCGACCAGCTGGCCCAGAAAATGGTGAGAGGGAGGAACAGAATGAGACAATGTGTTCAGAATAACCAAGTGTGAAGAAAGAAATCTACTCATTCTGTTAAATCCCTCATTGGTTCAATCTCTCCTCTCTTCTTCTCTGCTTCAGGCCAGTCTGATGGAGCTGGAGGCGGAGCTCTCCCGTATGCAGCAAGTGAGCGGTCAGCAGAGGAAGCGCATCGCTGACGTCCTCAACGGGCTGATGAGGGACCTGAGCGAGTTCAGCACCATCGTGGGCAACGGGGAGATCAAGCTGGTGAGTGGGAGTCCAGGGTGAACGCGGGATTCAGTGCAGTCTGTGTTTAGGCCACCGGGGGCGCTGTAGAGCCTCATTGCATAATAATCTGCCTCACCTCAAATCTGCAGCCGGTGGAGATCAGCGGCGCCATCGAGGAGGAGTTCACTGTGGCCCGCCTCTACATCAGCAAGATCAAGTCTGAGGTGAAGAGCATGGTGAAGCGCTGCCGCCAGCTGGAGAACCTGCAGCTGGAGTGCCACCGCAAGATGGAGGAGACCGGCAGGGAGCTGTCCTCCTGCCAGCTCCTCATCTCCCAGGTGAGCGACAGAGGGAGGAGGAGGAGGATGGATGAAATGGTGAATGAGTAGATGGAAGCTTTGACTGTCCAGATTGTGACGGCTGAGTGTGTGTGTGTGTGTGTGTGTGTGTGCAGCACGAGGCAAAGATCCGCTCTCTGACCGAGTACATGCAGAGTGTGGAGCAGAAGAAGAGGCAGCTGGAGGAGAGCCACGACTCCCTGAGCGAGGAGCTGGCCAAGCTGCAGGACCAGGGTAACACACACACACACACACACACACACACACACACACACACACACGGATACTGGCACAATTACAAAACAGAAGGCATGCAAGCAATTCCAGCACTCATTTTCACTAAGACACACACACACACACACACACACACACACACACACACACACACACACACACACACACACACACACACACACACACACAAACACACACGTTAATTTCTCCAAATCAATAAATTCTGCAAAATCATCAGATTATGTAAAACGATATTCTGGTGATGTTGCATCAGTTCGCCAGTAGATGGCAGAAGAGCAACATAACAAACTGTCAGTGACCTACAGTGTTTACACAGAGAAACATATCCATGATTGCTGCTTTAATAGTATCTCATCTGATCTCATGTTGCTCCCTCTCTCTCTCTCTCTCTCTCTCTCTCTCTCTCTCTCTAACAGATAACTCCCTGCTGGAGGAGAAGGATGGAGAGAAGGGCGAGCTGGAGGATGGAAATGTGAAGGTGAGATCATCCAGCTGTCTCCATTCTCACTCCTGAACTCCTTCTGCTCCAATCTGACATGGATTAATACTCTCACTCCCTCTCTCTCTCTCCCTCTCCCTCTCCCTCTCTCTCCCTCTCCCTCTCCCTCTCTCTCTCTCTCCCCCCCTCTCCCTCTCTCGTCTCCAGAAGGTTCCTCAGCAGCAGGGCGAGTCGCACCGTGGCCTCTATCACAAGCAGCTGGCTCGCCTGCGGGATGAGATCAACGAGAAGCAGAGGATCATCGACGAGCTCACTGAGTCAGTAAACCTCATTCATCATCAACGCAGTTTTCATCACATGACTCTTCACTGTGTCTCTAACTGAACTCCCTCCTGCTCTCTTCTTCTCTCTTCTTCTTTTCTCTTCTATCCTTCTTGTGTCGTTTCTGGTGTCCAGTCGTAACTCCAAGCTGGAGTTGGAGCTCGCTCAGGTCCGCGCTGACTTTGAGCGCCTGAAGAGCCAGGACAACTCCAAGAGCGAGCGCCTGGAGGAGCTCTCGTGAGTTTCCTCCCACTCTGACTCCTCACTGGAGTCCAGACGTACTGGAGAAACTATAATACTATAATGACAATGCTGGAAAAGGGAACATTTGAATGATCCGTCTCTTTCTTCTGTCAGATTCCTGCACGAGCGTCACGAGCAGACCAAACAGGACTTAAAGGGTCTGGAGGAGACCGTCGTGAGTAAAACACGAACATCTACTCTATCTGTTTCCCTCTCTGTTCTCCCTGCACACGTCTCCTCTCCTCTCCTCTCGTCCTCATGTCCTCTGCCATCTGTCTGTCCCGCAGGCCCGCGAGCTCCAGACCCTCCACAACCTGCGCAAGCTGTTCGTTCAAGATCTCACGTCGCGGGTTAAAAAAGTGAGCAGTCGCTTTATTTGAAATACAAATTAAGGGAATCATGACCTTTTCTTCAGGGCAGTGACTTAAATCAGGGACAGAGAGCTTTATTTTCACTCATATCTCCCTTTTCTGTCTCTTCAGAGTTCCGAAATGGAACCTGATGATAGCGGGGGGTCTTGCACCCAGAAGCAGAAGATTTCCTTTCTTGAGAATAACCTGGACCAACTTACAAAGGTTCACAAACAGGTGAGACACTGGGACCGAAGATGCATCACTGACAATACTACTTACATTATATTTAAAGGTGCTATGCTTTGTTTTGGCGCCCCCACGTGGCATCAGTGGGTAATGACTCATTATGAAACTTCAGAAATATGACACAGTGATGTCACTACATGGTTTTGTTCCGTTATCAGTCATAATTGCAGTGTTCTCTCCCCCTCCAGTTGGTTCGTGACAATGCAGATCTGCGTTGTGAGCTTCCAAAGCTGGAGAAACGTCTTCGGTCTACTGCTGAGAGAGTTAAGGCCCTGGAGACTGCACTGAGGGACGCCAAGGAGGGCGCCATGATGGACCGACGCCGCTACCAGCAAGAGGTGGACCGCATCAAGGACGCCATGAGGGCCAAGAACGCCTTGAGACGCCCCCACGCAGCACAGATCGGTACCGCCCATAGTTTGGTTCAGTCTCCCAACATAAGCATCTTTATTTCCTATACTGTTTTGTTTACATCTCCTGTTTCCCCGACAGCCAAACCAGTGAGACCGAAGCAGCCTTCTGCCTGTTCTCCCACCAACCCTTTCTACACGTACATCCGTGCCACCGAACAAGCGAACACCTACAGCAACGCCCTCTTCCAGGGCAACGGGATGCAGCTAGGCTCCGCCGCCGTAAACTGCAACCCCAGCTCCGTCCAGACCAACACGTGAGTGACATCAGCAACATACGTGTGTGTGTGTGTGTGTGTGTGTGTGTGTGTGTGTGTGTGTGTGTGTGTGTGTGTGTGTGTGTGTGTGTGTGTGTGTGTGTTGATTGTGTTTTCTGTTTCCTCTCTGGGGTTCTGAGCAGAGTTTCCACAGCGTTGGGCTACAGAGCAGGAAAATTCAACGGGGACATACTGGAGTCCTTCCCACTCAACATTGACAACGGTGAGTGAGTGCACACACACACACACACACACACACACACACATTTGTATTGTACATGCATGCACTCATGCTGTGTTTGTCAGTCGGTGTAAGTGTGTGTGTGTGTCTCTCTAGCAGGAAACAACATCAGTGAGACGAGAGTCATCAGTGAGACGAGAGACATCAATGACAACAGGTGAGCAGCTCAGGAGCCTCAGCAGCTGTCAATCAAAAGACAAATATGGGTCAAACACGAGGACATTTGATTCTTAGTCTCATTTGTGCCGAAGCAGTTTCATGAGGATCTTATTTAATGGAGACTGATGTGCAGGCGTGTGGACATGTTCCTGTCGTGTACTGAGTGTGTGTGTGTGTGTGTGTGTGTGTGTGTGTGTGTGTGTGTGTTAACAGGAGTGATGTCCACTGTGGCAGTGAGGTGGATGATTCAAACAGGCACTACGTCATTCAGCAGGAGACCGCTGCCAGTTAATGCCATGGTAACTGAGCGCTGACGCATTAATACACACACACACACACACACACACACACACACACACACACACACACACACGCACACACGCACACACGCACACACGCACACACACACACACAGTATGATCCTCCATAAGCATGACTTAGTGACACCTCCTCTTTCTTGTGTGTCTCTAAATGGTTCCTTCTTCTTCCTCTCTTCTTCTTCTCTCTGCAGATGACCAAACACTGTTCCCGTCCATCCCCCCACCACCCCCCCTCCCCAAATCCATCTGCATGCAGCCTCACTCCCTCCCTCTCCCACTGCATCACTGATGAGGATGACGATGAAGATCCGTCTCCCTGTAGTCTTCTAACTTAGATGAAGCTCCTCCTGTTCCCGTGGTGACCCACTCTCACACACGCTCGCTCGCCCGGGGTCCAGTCCGATCCAGTTCATCCAATCAGGGCCTGAATCTAGAATCCAATCAGAATTTGTTCTTTTAAAATACAGAACATCCACAGGATCAATTTACCGATCGCTTAGTGAATCAATCCATCACTTATGAGAACATGTTTCCCTCCTGAAGTGGGTGAACTGAAACTGGACTGGCGCCACCCCTGATTAGTAACACACACACACACACACACACACACACATTGTAAATATAATAGGTCAGTATACTCCAGTAGAGGTTTTGGCCCAGCAGCTGTTTGTACGTTGGCCCAGCGTCCTCCTTCCTTTCCTTCCCCTCCTTCCCCTCCTTCCCCTCCTCACACCTTCTTAAGGGCATCGCACCGACGACGCAGGAGCTCCTGACCTTTACCTCCATCATAAATAAGAGTCTGGTGTGTAACGGCAGCTTGTAACAGAAGAGCCACACACACTCTGCGTGCATGTCGCTTAGCGTGTTCGCTTTCAGAGCTTTGCATGTGTCATGATCCCAGTGGTGAGCTGGTATGTGGCGAGTGAAACCGTCTGATGGACTTGGACAGATGTCAGCCACAGAGAGCAGGTTTACCCTCAGTGAGCTGATGGAGTCCAGATCCTGATCCTGATCCTGATCCTGATCCTGGGTTCTGAGCTTTTAGATTTTCTACTTTAAAGTGGATTAGAATCCGGCCCAGGATGAATCTGAAAAGCTGCAGAGGAAAAAAGAGACATTCAGAGTCAGATGTCCGTCTGTGGGAAACCTTGTGTAGTTGTGTTGCTCCTGTGAGGTCACAGCTGTGTGTTGTTCAGGTGGATGATGTAACTCATCTGGCTCTTCCTTGTTTTGCACCACACGGCCGCCTCATCCTCCTTAAGAGCAGCTGGTTCCTCTCTGTCTAATAACACGCTGTCATGTGCATAAGAACATCTGTAATTACCTCTAGAGCTTCTTACACACATAGAGAACTGAGATATCATCCTCTCATATATTAGATATGAGCTGGATTTAGAGTTTCTAGAGTGAAATGCAACTTTAGTACAACATTAACTGTAAGTAGAACTGAATGCTGAATTTCCTTCTCCATCTCAAACCATCATCACAGCTGATTAACACCTTCACCGTGACGCAGTAGATCAGCAGGAGTTTGGGGTTTAGCACTTCGGGGCCGATCAGAAGGTGGAAACCAGAGAAATAATAATGTTGTCATGTTCTTTCTTCTCTTCAGAAGTTCTGACCCCCTTGTTTTGAAACGATAGTCTAAACATTCTGTCTTTCTAAATCTGTTTTTGGAGCAGCGTCTCAGCATGTTTGTGTGGGATTGACAGGCGAGCTCCAGTTCCTCCGTTTAAAATCCTGACCAGCCAATCAGGAGGGAGGACAGCAGCTCGGCCTGGCTGGAGGAGCTGTGGATGAAGGGATACGTTTACCTCTTGAGCTGAGTCCAGACGCTAGATTCATTCAAAAATGAAGCTGAAAACATTCCCCAGATTCCATTTGGACATTTGGTTTCCTTTGGCATTTAAGGTGGAATGAGGGCAAACGCTTCCTTTTACAATATTTATATTCATATCAGCCCTACTCACACACTTTGGTTACCAAGCTGTTGGTGTCACAGTTGGATTTCTACTAATTAGACTGTGATTTTAATGCTATCAACATCTCAGCATGTGTGGACGCTCCTCGGTGAGCCGTGTGTGTGTGTGTGTGTGTGTGTGTGTGTGTGTGCGTGTGTGCGTGTGTGCGTGTGTGTGTGTGGAGGCGCCCCCAGCTGAGCAGCCATCCGTCTGGACATGAAGGACGAGTGTGTGGTTGGTTGTTTGTTTGTTGTCGGGTCCTGCTGAGTTTTCTCATAGAAATCCTGATCAGCCAATCAGGAGAGAAGCTGCAGGTCCTGGGCAGAGTTGAGGGACTGAACTACACTTAACTGTGACATCAGGGCTGCGTTCAGGTGTCTGACGCCTTTAAATGAAAGTAAATCCACTTCCCTTCGCACTTTCATTTACACTTCAATCAGATTGAACCTTTACACTTTTCTTCTTAAAAACCAAATTTCTGATCAGTGTATTCCATTGTTCCATGATCGAGCCCCAACCCTCTGATCCGCTCGTCTACTGCGGCCTCGGCGATGACAGAACCGCTGCGTCTGGTGTTACTGCAGGCATTAACATCTCAGGGCTTCACATCCACCATCACAGCCACCATCATCATCACAGTCTTCCTCATTCGCCCCACACCCATGATGTGAACGCTGATAAACAATCAGGTCAGAGCGAGGACTGCAGATCCAACCACATCTCCACACGCGTAACACCTCCGCCCCTGCACACGACCTGTAAGATAACACAGCCAAACCCCTCCTGTGTGTGTGTGTGTGTGTGTGTGCGTGTGTGTGTGTGTCAGAGCAGACATCCTGTGTCAGATCATGAGTGAGGTTCATCCCTGGGAGGGGGAGATATCGTGTATTATACTGTCATCTACTATCCCACTGTCTGATTCCAACATATCTAAAGTACATGTGATAAATATTGTTAATCATGTAAGTAAACAGCGTGTCATGACATAGTAACATGTAAAAGAGAGGCACACGCTACGTATGTTCAGAGAAACCAAGAGATGTTTGTTTAATTTATTTATGTATGCTTAGACTGTAGCGTCGCCATGATTATGTGAATCCCCCTGCAGACTTCTTCTGTATATACACACACACTCATCACTAAGCTGTACTGTATGTGAACCACTGTGTTGTAGTAAAATTCAATAAACTTGTAGAAAGAAGTTTGTCAAAGACTTATTTTGTGTGTGTGTGTGTGCGTGCAGGAAAATAGAGAAATGTGTGTCCCAGACTGCATTGTCTGAAAGATGCTTGTGTCTCCCTCTAGTGGACAGATGTAATAAGTGCATCGATTGACCTTTGTGCAGTGAAACGCCTTTTTTGTTTCTCATCCTTTCACACTTATCCTCTGACAGGAAGCAGCTGCTGGAACATGAACACACTGATGGAGTGTATCCCTGTAAGTTAAAGTGAAACAGACAAACTTTTTCCATTTTTCAGAGCCGTTTATGTTGGAATGAGGGTCGATGTTTCCTTTTTCATGATTTATATCCACATTAGCTCTGAACGAACAGGAAGTCCAGTAGTTTTGTATTTGATTTGTTTTCACCCTCAGATTGCAGGAGTGCAGAGCTGTAAACTTTATTACATCACTGACATGAACACGGGTGTGTTTCATTGGAGGGCAGGGGAGGTATGCGCCCCTATAAATCTCAAATTATGGATGTTGGATATACATCAGGTCTTCCTCTTCCTCTTATTCCTTATATTTTGTAAGAAGACCAACTGATGTAGGTGAACTTAACTCAAATTTACTTCTTGATTTTTGTGATTTTAATCTGACCCAATTCTAAAACATCACAAACCACTAATGAAGCAGATTGAGTGTTTAGTTTACTGTTGTTCCCTGTGGAATTTAAAGTGTTTAGTTTTCCTGCTGTGATGTAAACTAACAAACAAACATCATTATTATTTCTACCCCAGGGGGACAAAGCCTTATATCAGCGTTTGCCCGGGGCCACCAAATCTCCACGTTCTTCCCTGGACCTGAACGCATCACTGTGAGAAGCTGCCTGTAATGTTATCATGAACAAACTGAGTCAAAGAGGCGATGAGGCCATGTGATCGTTACCCACCAAAACCACCCCGTGTGGGTGATGACGTCATGGCGATGGCTGAAAAAGGTCCCTCTTGACTGGCGAGCCTCTCTGAGTCGTGTAAGCACTGCAGAGTCCTCCTCTGTGCTCAGACTTTATTTTGGGAATTGTGACACAGCAAAACTCCGACTTACAGGAGAGAGAAACAAAGTGAACAGAAAGCAAACAGGTCGACCAATGAATCTTTACCGTATAAACGTGTTATTTATTTATTTAATTTTATTTATTTATTTAATTTTATTTATTTTTTTATTTATTTTTTTATTTATTTATTTATTTTTTATTTTTTATTTATTTATTTAATTTAATTTTGTATATATATATATTTTTGCAATTTGTTTTTTATTGTACATGACATTGTGCATACAGTTGTAAGATATTTTGGAGATAATTTTTTATATAGAAAGAGGAGAGAGAGAGAGAGATAGAGAGAAGGAAGGAAAGCTGTATTATCACTACTATTGTTGTTAAACTTAATACATAGACCCTGTGGTAGAGTACAAGTAGCTTGGAATTGCAATGATGTCATAGGGTACATACAGTTCTTACAGGGTGATGTCAAACAGCAATGTGGGCTGGTACAAATCGCATCATAGGTTGTGAAAGAGAGAGAGAGAGAGAGAGAGAGAGAGGAAAGAAATGGAAAAAAACAGAGAGAGGACATCCCACCCAACCCCACAGTCACACAACCCCGTCCTGGCCTGCCTGGGATGTCAAATAAAATGAAAAAATAAAATAAAAAGGAGCTGTTGTGTGTTCAGGTGTTCAGTCACTGGTCTGTCAGAGCCTGTAGATCTGTGAAGTGAGAGAGAAAAGGTTCCATCTCTGATAGAACTTCAGATCAGTGCGGCCCCTCCCTCATAGTGTACTTGATTTTCATGTGAGTTATGAAAACATGTGATATTCCCCTGTGACACGGTGTCATCACACACATCACAAACATCACACACACACATGTCTGGAGTAGTGTTATTATTATAAAGAGCTCTCTGGTGCTCCCATGAGAAAGGAAGTGCTGATGTAAACAGGAATGTGAAGCATCTGCATGCATGTTTGATGATTTCATTACAATGCTGTCTCATCATAACAGAGGGCAGACAGACAGACAGGCAGACAGACAGACAGACGGACGGACAGACAGGTCAGCTGCTGCCCTCTGTAGGTTTCTCACACTGTGTTTCCTTTGGCCTCACGCAGCGCGCGACCCCGCTGCGCGCCGCCGCTGCCCCGTGGATCAGACCGTGGAGACTCCGCGGCACCGGGAGGACGCAGCACGCTGACCCGGACAGAGACACGAGAGACAGGCTGCTGGAGACACAGACAGGCTGTGCTGCTGCTGGGAGACCCTTTCGCTTACCGGAACCAGACCTGGACCGGGACCTGGACCTGGACCTGGACCTGGACCTGCGGAGAGCTGCACAAGGTAGAGCTGCACACACATGCTCCTGCGTCCTCTGTGCGGTGAAATCGATCAGAGCGCGCAGCTGCTTATCGATTGATCGATAATTATTTCACCTGAAATCGCTAAAGGCGCAGTTAGAGCAGCTAGAGCAGCTTTAATGGGGCACAGAGCTGCAGTGTGTCAGTTTGCTCTGCAGCATATTGACTTGTCACATGATGGTGTCAGGATCAACCAACACCGTCTGACCTTTGACGTTTAGCGCGAATGAAGACTTTAATCCACGAACTAAACACTTTATGATTCAGTTTGATCATTCAGGCCGTGTGTGTGTGTGTGTGTGTGTGTGTGTGTGTGTGTGTGTGTGTGTGTGTGTGAAGGAGCAGAAATGAAGCCTGAACTGTTTGTTTTCACACAGAAGCTCCACAAACCTTCAAAGCACACACACACACACACACACACACTGTTATATTTCAGGAAATGTGTAAATAAGACTTCATGAGTTTTATAAGATTCAGAGTTTAACTTCTTGCTGATTTTATTCTCTGTTTTAATGTCTGAGGTCAATTGATTGATTGATTTTGAAGGTTCTGTGTTGGTGTTGTTGTCAGTGTGTTCATGCTGCTGCAGCACAGTGAACCATCCACAGGTCCATGATGGCTGATTGATCTCTTATTTTCACACACACATCAACAACTGTAGATTTAAGACTCGATTCTGAACTCTTGATCAAACTGAGAACAGGAAGCTTCAGTCCATTTGTTTAATCAGAGGCCAAGCAGGAGGTGATAACTCCCACACACACACACACACACACACACACACACACACACACACACACACACACACACACACACACACCCTACTGTGGGGTCACTTACATAAAGTCAAGACGGATGATGTGATGACACATGCTCGCACATACACACTCACTACACGTCAGACATAGAGCTCAGGCGTCACACACACACACACACACACACACACACACACACACACACACACACACACACACACACACACACACACACACAGAATCAAAATTAGCCCGATCCGGACAGGGCTCTTCTTCAAAGGGCGGAGATTTGATTTCCTTCTTTCCGTTCCTGTAGAATTCACACCTGCAGCCTGAAGCTAGAAGAGTTCAGTGTGTGTGTGCAGAAACTACAGGTTACCATGACGTTTATCACTTTTGTTGATGTGCAGCAGGATGTGATGGTTCGTGTTTGACTGATTGGTTGATTCAGTGGTTGATGGAGTTAAAGATTATTGGACTCGTATCTCAATTAGAAAATAGAAACCAATAAATAAAAAATGGCTTCACATTTGCACTCATATGTTTGATTCTGATCAGTAAATATTGATTAGCTTTTCTCTGTTGTCCCTTTGCCCTCTGGGAGTGTGTGATGGACTTCATAAGTCTTTATTCTTGTTGTTTTGATTGATTGATTGATGGTTTTCCGCCCCGATGTTCCGTCTCCTCAGCGTGGGACCTGAACTCAGCGGCTGGTCGGCCCTGAGCAGCTGTTGCTGTCCGTCTGCTCCTCTCTTCTCTGAGGCTTCTTCTCTGCTGTGTGTGCGAGGTTATAAATAAGGCTAAAAGGTTTCTGCAGTGTGTGTGTGTGTGTGTGTTGTTTAACCAGCTGCTGGGTCAGATTGTTTGTCTCCGGTGGATGCAGGTGTGCTCCTGGGCTCTGTCTGTGGCTCTGCTGCTTTTACCTCAACTCAGCTTCTATTTGTGTCCGCTGGGCCTCACCTGTCGGCCGAGTCGACCTTTAGGCTCAAGAGTGGCAGGAGAGGAACCCTGATATGATGGAGGAAGCCACAGTGCTGAAGCATCATGGGATATGATTTTAAAAGGAGAGATCACAGCTGAGAATGTGTGTGAAGCCACACTTTGAGGGTTTTCAGGCTATTTCTGATCTTTGAGTAGATCCCTGATGGAAATTACAGCCTGTGTGTGTGTGTGTGTGTGTGTGTGTGTGTGTGTGTGTCCGTGTGTGTGTGGGTGTGACTGTGTGTGTGTGTGTGTTCTCGTCTAGACTGAAGGGAGCATGGGAAAGTTGGTCTGACTTCGAGGGGCAGACCACCAGCAGTCACACCCTCACACACACACTCACACCCTCACACACACACACTCTCACACTGATCTGAATATGAACAGCCTGATATCCTCTGACCTGAACCCCAGTAACGGCACAAACAGCTGCATAGTAAACGTAGTAGCAGCAGTGATAGTCGTACTTTATTCATCAAATGTGCTTGATTACTTAAACTGGGTCAGAACCGCGGCCCAGACTCCCCAGCTCAGCCTGTGACCTTGAGCGGGGCGATGTCGGTTCTTCCTCAGGCCTGTGGTGACGTGCGTTCAAGGTGAAGGGCGGCGTGTGTGTGTGTGTGTGTGTGTGAGTCACGAGCCGCTCACCATATTAGAACCAATGTAAGGAACGTCGGAGCTCATAACCGGGCCAGGGACGCTCACACACACGGCTGCTGTCTCCTTACAGGCTGTGGGGACATTATTAGATACTATTCAGGTGTTTTCCCCTCTTTCTATGCTTCTCTACTTGACTTAGGCGTCATGGCAACCAAGGGCGTCCAGCCTCTTGTACAACATGACGAGATGTAAATCAATGACGGTGGAGATAGTGGAGAGAGAGAGAGAGACGTGTAGACGAGTGTGTATGTTTGAGCTGGGATCAAACCGGGGACATGAGCTTATTATCAAAGTGTTTCCTGTTGTGCTTCAGTGTTTACTTCATTGATTCTGCTACTGTAGGTGTCAGGTTTCAGCCACTCGTACACACACACACACACACACACACACACACACACACACACACACACACACACACACACACACACACACACACACACACAGGTCCAGTTTGAGAATGTGATGCTTTGGAACACGTCGGCGCTGTTAAAGCTTCAGTCGCTCTAACGTCTCGGTGTCACAGTTTCATTGTGGCCCAAACAGCTCCTGGTGATTGATGGTGGAGGGGTCAACTCAGCAGGGGGCCGTCAGGGGGTCACCAAGTCAGTCGGACGGCTAAAATAGACCCATACACACACATATACACACTCCCCACCGGGTCGATTCATCTCCCTTAACCCAGCAGTGTCATTTAAAACAAATATGGAACCTTTGGAGCTTTGGGCGTCCCGGGTCGGTCCCATGATCCAGCCCGGCGCTGAGTCCATACCGGGGCTGTGGGGGTTAATATTAGCCGCTACAGGAATACTCAACAGGTTTGTGTGTCACATGTGTGTAACCACGGAATTCCTGCCACGCTGTCGACGCTCAATCGAAAAGTGGGTCAGCAACGAGTTTACAGTCGGTGTGTTGATGTGTTACTGAAGAGAAGGAAACAGGGAGGAGGAACACAGGCAAGGAAGGAGGAACACAGACAGAGGAACAAGGCTGAGACACAGAAGAGCCTCTGTTAATGTTCTGTTAAAGCAACACTCACCGGAGACACAGCAATCAAGACTAATGAGAGAGAGAGAAGGAAAGATAGGTGTGCAGCATCTTGTGGCCATTTGTGGAACTGCATCTTAAGGCAAGTACAGATACAAATAGTCTTCTCTTCTCTTCTCTTCTCTTCTCTTCTCTTCTCTTCTGTCTGTCTCTTCACTAGTAAACAGCAGCAGTGGATCAGTTATTGTTGATTTGGACCTTCATTCATGTATTGATGATTTGCTGGGCATGTGTGAAGTTTGTCCTCTACCTTAATAACACACACAGTAATCAGTTGTTGCCTCATGATGACAAAACCACAGTCTTGTCTTTTCTTAAACCTTTCTGGAGCATCTCTACAAACACACACACACACACACACACACACACACAGTCTGTTCAGTGTTTAGCAGCACAAACTATAAATGTAAACAAAAGGAATGTAGGCTGTTGAAAGTTTCCCCCTGGTTGCTGTCAGTCTGTCCGTCACTCTGTCCATCGTCTGAAGTCGCCGAGCAGCCAAAGCTTTGACCCCCCGATTGCCGGCTTGAAGGCAATATGCGTGTGCAGCTATGTTAACTGCTGTAAAGAACGGTAATGAGGTGCGAGCTGCCTAAGCTGCAGCTCGGGACGCCGCATGCCTGAAGTGCTGAGGATGCTGCAGCCAAAATAGAAGGCCGGGGCTGGAGGTGCGTTTGTTTCTGTCACCCGCTGGGATTAACAGCTTCTAAACACTCCATTCCAGTAAGGCCATTGTAACAAAGTACTCTGGCTCATGTACACACACACACTCACACTCTCACACACACACACTTTAAATCCACCAAAAGGCCGTTTAACATTGTCGATGCTGCTTCCAAATAAAGCCGGTGTCAGATCCAGAGGGGCGGAGTCACTTCATCCTCACTGAGCAGGGACGTACAGGACTGATTCATCATCTGATGTGTGTCTGAGGGAGGGGACAGAGATCTCCTCCTGAGATCTGACACACACACACACACACACACACACACACACACACACACACACACACACACACACACATAGAGGAGAGAGGGAGAGGTATGCATGTGTCTCTGACAGGGAAACAATCGTCACTGTTTAGTAGAGAGAATGTTGAGACTGCTTTCTCTCCTCTGGCTAGGACACACTCTCTTCTAGCCTAATGACACACACACACACACTCTGTCCCCCAGTAGGATCGGGGCAGTAACAAAGCCTGAAGATTGTGTGTGTGTGGGGGGGGGGGGGGGTCCACCGTGTGTCAACAGCAGCAGAGACGTCTGTCCTCAGGCTCGTCTTTGTCTCTCACTGCAGAAGTCCAGCCAGAGGGCAAAGGACCCACACAGTAAATCATGACCCGTACGTCTTTCTGTTGCCCGGTAACAAGGCTGCTGATGTTGCTGTGTGTTTCATCGCTGCGTCATGTGTCACTGTAGCCATCAATCACACACACACGTCACACACACACATCACACACACACACACACATTAACTTCAGGGATCCACTTTAGTTACTAGGAGTCACTTTGTAGATTAAGATATTACATTATACATATATTATGGCTACTCTCTCTCTCTCTCTCTCTCTCTCTCTCTGTCTCTCTGCCTCTCTCTCTCTCTCTCTCTCACTCCCCTGCTCTCTCTCAGAGGAATGTGCTGTCTGGACCTAGTGTGTGTCACAGTCCAGGTCGGGTCGAGCGAGCTTGGATATTCTCGCCGCTCTTTCTCAGCAGCAGTCGTCAGTGTGACGTTTCAGCCGCGTCGCTTCCTCCGCCTGTCCACTTTCCCCTCTTCCCCTCTCCTCCTCTGGACCTCGCATCCTTCTCTCCTTGTTTCGCCTCCTCACCAATCCTCCTTCATCCTCCTGCATGCCGCCTGTAGGTTCTCCTGCTTTCTGCTGGGAATCAGGGAAAGTTCAGTGATCCTGGTGGCAGACTGTGTTTGTAATGGAAAAACTCATCCAAACTATCTTTACCCTTTCAGTACGCATCACACACACACACACACACACACACACACACACACACACACACACACTCACTCCTGAATTAACTGTTGTATCGTTTTGTTTTGGTTGGCAACAGCGAGCCATTGAAGGTCGTGTTCCACATTGACATTATAAGTTAATTATGACCCAGTTACCGATATTATCTGAGAGAGAGAGAGAGAGAGAGAGAGAGAGAGAGAGAGAGAGAGAGAGAGAGAGAGAGAGAGAGAGAGAGAGAGAGAGAGAGAGAGAGAGAGAGAGAGAGAGAGAGAGAGAGAGAGAGAGAGAGAGAGAGTTAAGTAAGAAAATATTACTGTACTAACTATTCATTTAAATTATCATGAAGTTATGTCTTAGTCAACTAATCAATTGAATGACTCATAGTTTCATCACTAAATAAATATATCTGTGTATACTACATACTAGTTTGGATGGGGAGAGATTTGAAACTTTTCTCTGCTTTTCAGCACAACTTCGCTCACTCACTCTCTCTCTCTCTCTCTCTCTCTCGCTCACTCACTCTCTCCCCCCCTCTCTCTTTTTCGCTCTCTCTCTGACTCTCTCTCTCTCTCTCTGACTCTCTCTCTCTCTGACTCTCTCTCTCTCTCTCTGACTCTCTTTCTCTCTTGCTCTCTCTCTCTCACTCTCTCCCCCCCTCTCTCTCTTGCTCACTCCCTCTCTCTCACACACACACACTCTCTCACTCCCTCACTTCTCGTGGTGTTTGGTCTCGCTGCCTCCCAGACAAACATAGCAGCACACAGCAGAGACACAGAGAGACGAGAGCAGAGAGCAGAAGCGGGGACAGAGTGCAGAGACGGAGACGACTCGCCGTCTCACACGTCTCAGCCCGGGACTCAACTCTCACCCCGCCGGGCTTTAGACTGTCCTCACTCACTCAGCTGTGACAGAGCGTCCAGCTGGATGGCCGTCGTGTTGCTCTGCTGGAGCAGCTGCTCTGTGCGTTCTTCCTCCTTTTGGATTATTCCTGAATTCCCGGCGTGGTGCTGAATGGGGACGGCAGCACGCAGACAGGATGATGGTAACGTGACGTCCTGTTGGTCCTACAGCTGTTTAGTTCCTGGTATTGAGTTGATTTGGTGATAGAAAGTTCTCCCGGTCTGCTCTTTAAATCAGTCAGTCTGTTTAGTGTTCTGCTGTTTCATGATGGAGGAAGAGGAGGAGGAGGAGGAGCAGGTGAAGGTGCTTTAGAGTTAATAACCTCACCAAGCTCTTATCTGATGTTTTTACTTTGTTTGCCTCCATCTCACCCACACACACACACACACACACACACAGGAGGCAGCACTGAAAGCATCGTCCACTTTTAAATAGTTGCTGATGATTTATTACGTTGTGACAGGTTGTGTGTTCTGTCAGATCATGTGTGTGTGTGTTCTGACACACAGCATAGCTCCCATAGCTCACACTGCCTCCTGCTCCCAGGTCAGAGTGTTCTGACTCAAGGTGAGGGTTTCAGGTTACTGGGCTCATCCCACACACGGCCTCTGTATCTGCCTCTGTGTGAGTCACGTGTGAGCCGGGGATGGATCTGAAAACCATCCCGGTCCAGTTCGGTTCCCCTACGGATCCCGGAAGGGAAACACGGAGTCGCGCGTTTTTGTAGCGTTGATGCTTTTTGGACGGTTGAGAGTGTGAGGCGGGGGAAATGCCTGCATGAATGTGATCCTATGTGTGTGAGTGCAGAGTGGGTGTGCCGGCCTGCAGGCATAATGTGGATTCTGTTTGGCCGTCTGAGGGGATGTGATGGAGTTTAAAACACCCGCCCAGCACCTCACACTCCTGTACGTTTGATTTGGCTGGTGTGTGTGTGTGTGTGTGTGTGTGTGTGTGTGTGTGTGTGTGTGTGTGTGTGTGTGTGTGTGTGTGTGTGTGTGTGTGTGTGTGTGTGTGTGTGTGTGTGTGTGTGTGTGTGTGTGTGTGTGTGTGTGTGTGTGTGTGTGTACACAGCCGTTCAGCTTCGTGGAGCTTTGCCATTCCGTTGAAACCAGAGTCCATTAACCCGACTATTCCTGTTTTGGGAGTGACCTCAATGTTTGGTGATTTGTTCCTGCGTGCGGCTCACACAGAGCGTCTCTTCTGCGCCCGGCAGAAAGGCGTCTTGTTCCGTCCGTGTGACACGCAACAGTCGACCCGTCGGCTCTGTTTGTTCGCCGGCCCAGACCGCAAATCATCCGCTTCACCTGCGGCTCCTTGGCGCTCACAGCCTGTCAGCCAGGAAAGAGGTCATCTGCACTCAGACGGCCTCAGCCTGGACACACATCAACACTTATTACACTCAAACATCATGTAAACACCATGTAAACATTACATCATGAGTGGAAAGAGGCGTACTCTGAGTAGAAGAGTCAACAAACCACAGAGTCCTGCTAATTCTGTCCATACACACATACATAATGCTAATGTGGTTATGGCGATATTAGTAATGGAATATAAGGGTGTGTAACCATGGTGACGTGTTGATTCACTTAGGGTAATCTGGAGCTGATGCTGTAAATTGAACCCTGATCAGCTGTTTGGACTTCAACGTGTTTATGTTTAGTCTGAATGAGAGAAACTCTGAGGTATATCTATTTATTTATTCAATTATTATATTATGGTATTATTCTGAAATGTCTGTTGTTCCATTATTGAAAGCCTGAACACAAACAGTCTTTACATTAAGCTTCATGCCTTTCCTGGTGTTTGAATCCCACATGAAGCCTCTGGTGTCCTGATTGAGTTCAGCCTGTAATGTTTGATGTTGACTCAAACGTTCCTGTGTTTGGTTGTGATTAACATGAAGCTCTGCGCTGCTCTGTGCTGCTCTGTGCTGCTCTGTGAACGCGCTTCCTCCCGTAACCAAGTGATCATTTCTGCTTGTTTGTTATGAAATCTGCCGGTGTGAGTTACATTAAGCACAGCTGTGAGCTAATTACAGATGAGACCAGGCACCGGTGAAAGCGAATCCACACTTTGCCGTAATAACACGGCTCGCACGCGCGGCACGGACACGTCAGCGCTGCCGTGATGCCTTTAAAGACGCGCATCGGTTCTCGCCTCCTTCGTATCTCCCCAGACGTGTGGTTAATGACATAAACACAGGTCTCTCTGCCTGCTGACTGATACTTTAGCCCTGTGCTGCTGTCATGATTGGTGTTTGCTCCACGCCGATGATCCCTGGGAAGCTACTAAATATACCGTCTGCCGGCCTCGCGGTCGTGTTCCTGTAGCTCTGCTCAGCCTGCGTTTATGAGGGCTTTGGCTTGTGTCTGTGCTCCGTGGTGTCACACACTCTGTTTTTATAGATTTCCATAAAAGAAATGAATACTTCCCAGACTTGCTTTGTCACCTTTTGACCTTAAGGTGAAGCTTGAAGTCTTAAAGGTGCAGAGAAGCTTCAGTTTACTCCATAAAAGTAAAGCCCTGCTGAATGAAGATGGTTTATTATTACATCAGAAGCTTTTTCACAACCTTAAACTTCACTATTTGACTCATTTAAATGTTTGTAAAGGCTTCAGTTGAATAAAAATACACATATGAAGATTGTGGTTGATCTATAATTTGAATGGGTTTTGTTCCTCATAATAGCAGAATTAGAGATCTGCATGTTAAACAGTATTTTGCTCTGAAGGCATGAAGAATAGTTTGGAGATGACCAATAAAGAATCTGAGCTTGCTGCCGTTGTTGTCGCCGCTGTAATCAGTTTACTGGACAATTGAGTTTCCCTCCAGATTCCTGTCATGGTCTCCTGGTTAGAGCCGGGCGGCGAGCTGAGAGCTGAGAGCTGCTGTCATTCAGAACGAGCAGCAGTAAACATAAACACTCTGAGGGGAGGGAAATCTGCCTGGATGTGGATGTGAGGGGACGGGAACAGAGGTAAAGTTTTGTGTTTTTAACCAATCCTAACTGCTCATCTCCATGGCGATGAGTCTGTGTTTGCAGGTGGGCGGGATGTGAACCCTCAGCAGCTCAAAACAGTTCAGGCTCGGTGCTTTGGGGGAGAAACGGTCAGCAGATATCAGAGCCCTAAATCTGTGTGTGACATTAGAGTCTTGAGTTTGTCTTTATAAGGTAAAGATGGGATTCAGACCTGCAGAGTCGAGGATTTAGTCTGGAAAATACTTACATAATAATAGAAGCTCACGTCTCTGTGGTTCTCACAGACAAACGGCTCCGTTTGTCCCACAGGGGGGTCAGAGGTCAGAGCTGTGTGCAGACGGCCTCACTGGAGTTGATGGACCTTTATTACATTGAACTGCTCGACTCGGAAAAGCAGGAAAGGTTTTAATTAATAATATAAATGAGGGCTCTGTTCCATTTTAGGTGAGCGAGCGAGCGAGCAGAGAAGCAGGAGCTGGAGCCAAAACAGCAGCTGGAGGAATCCTCAACACCACAACACAGACACACACACATCTCAACACAGACACACACACACATCTCAACACAGACACACACACATCTCAATAATGCTCTTTCACTTTGGCTCATGTCCCTATTTTAGATGAATCTGAACTTTGATCCACACTTATAAACCCCTGAGGTGAAGAAACCACTCGGCCCCAGAATCCAAAGCCTGGACGGCGAGGGAGCGCGGGGTTAAACGCTCGTGGCAACGCAACTCGTCTCTGAATCTTTACAGGGTTTTTAAAGATTTAAAAACGCTTTGTAAATAGGTCGGATGTAGACGGAGAAATCATAATAGAGACGCAATCCACCACTTCCCTGTTTTTGTCGATTCCTTCCCTCCTTCGCTTCTCTCCTCGTCTCCCTCGTGGCCGCTCATCGCTCGCAGGTTGGGGAGGTTACCTGGGGTGAGCAGGAATGCGATGATGAGCATCTTCAGTATCTGGCTCAAGGACACTTCAGCAGGATAGATGCCAGAATGTGTGCTTGAGTTAAACAAACACATGACCGCACCAGCCTGTGGGTTCATTACTGATATTTATAGGGCATCAGACTCAATCCATAACTTATGAGGGTTAATTGATAAGTAGTGAGCCTAGCAAAGTCCACAGGAGGAGGAGGAGAGAGAGGTGGCTGTAAATCCTCCCTGCTCCCCGCTTGATTTTGCCTCCACAGGCTTTGGCTTCTTCCCAAACATGCAAAGGGTTTTTAGCTCTAACTCCCCGGGCCTCACAATGTGACATGGTGTCAGCTGTAGAGGATTTAGTTCGGACAGCCTGTGTAGCTTGGAGTCAGTGCCTCACATCCCTCTGTCTTTACAAGGACACGTCACTTCAGTTCAGTGTGTTCACGGTTGGGTAAACTCATAGATGAAGATGAAGTCAGATCCACGTTGGGTTCTGTGGTTGTTGGTGTTTGTGTGGTCAGCAGGAGAAACATGTGAGTGAGTTTGTGTAACAGAAACGCTCTATCTGCTCATTTGAGTTCAGATGAAACACCGCAGATGTAAACACAGGAAACAGATTCTTCTCATGCTTATTTAGATCACAGCCCGCCGAGGCTTTCATGTGGGGCCAGATCTCATCACTGCTGCTTGCTCCTCTTCACATATTTCTCAGGCATTTTGTGTACATAACAGCAGGAGAAGTTTGATGTTCACGATGCTACTTCACTGGATTTGGTTACAGAACGGAGGGAGGAAGTTACAACAAGTAAATAAATCATCAAAATGAGCCACTAGAGATGTCATGACACATCTGTGATTAAAGCTACCATGTATGGAACCAAACCCATCTAATGGTTACAGGTCAGAATGTGGTTGAATAAGGAATTCTTGTGAAAACACAATAAGGAAGTTTGCTTTTTTTTCCAGGGAATAGTCTGTACCCGAGAGTGAGTCTGGGTAAAAGCTGAGGAACGCTGACTGAAACATACCAGGGAGTAAACATGGACCCTGAATGCCTCACATCCGTTCCCTTTTTCCTTATTCCACATTTTCCTCATGTACGGGCAGGAACCTGACATCTGGAATGCTCCGGGACTATTTCTGTTTCATAATGATACTGGACAGAGACGTTGAAACTGTCCTCAGCTCGGCACAGGGACATCCTATCCACAGCAATGTGAGCGTGGTCATATATTTCAGCGGCTGAGTGAGAGCGAGCGAGCCGTGTGTTTATATAGAGCCGTGTGAAGGCAGACCAGCGTGTTCCAGGCTCAGACACACACCAGGACACCAGGCTGGACCGGCCAGCCACCAACACCACCATCACCATCATCACCCAGCTGTTTAGTGCAGCAAGAATTACTGAATTTAATGTCACTTTTCTTTAAACATTTAGAGTGTTTGAAAATTCCAAGAGGTGGAGCTGAGATCAATCAAGTCTGAGAGCAAAACTGAGAAATCTGAGCATCAAATCTGCTGCAATTTAAAGATTTCCCAATGTTTTTATGGTTGAAAGTACTTCAGCATTTGGTTTATTTTACTGCAAAGCCATGAGTTTGAGAATTTTTTATTTTATGCAGCTATTATGAAAGCCTATGAACTGCCTGACAGACTGAATTCAGGGCAGCTTCTCACAGCTACGTCCCGAAGGCTTGTTTTAATTATCTGTTCTGTATTTTTATTCCATTAATTTGAAGTAAACATAGAGATTGAGGCGAGAGCGTAAAGACCAAAGTTCTATGATTATCTTTCTGTATTTCTAGGTGTGTTTTGCTGTGTTGCCCAGCCGTGTGTGTGTGTACATGCGTGTACGTACGTTAACCCCGAGGCCGCTTCCGTGGCCTTTGGGGGTCTAAATAAAGCAGCAGAACCTAAAGCGGGTATCAGGCCATGAGTTCAGGTCAAAGGGAATGTGAAACCATAAACCAGGAGGAGACCCAGAGAGCTCAGATACACACTCTGTGTTTACTTGGATGTTTGCTGTCAGGCTGAAGGACTGTATGTTTGATGATGAGCACTGTGTGTGTGTGTGTGTGTGTGTGTGTGTGTGTGTGTGTGTGTGTGTGTGTGTGTGTGTGTGTGTGTGTGTGTGTGTGTGTGTGTGTGTGTGTGTGTGTGTGTGTGTGTGTGTGTGTGTGTGTGTGTGTGTGTGTGTGTGTGTTCACAGGTCAAAAGGTTGAGGACAGGGCCTGTGTAATTTACAGTTACATGTTAGTGTGTGTGTGTTTGATTTATGTTGACATGAATGAAGTCACCGCTCTAATGGAGGCACAGAAAGCCGAGCCTCCTCTCAGTCGTTTCTCCTCTCTGCTTCTCTCCAGAACCTCGATCCTCTGGAGGACTCGATCCAGAACCTTCTGTCGGCCCTCTATCCGCCCTTTGAGGCCACCGCCCCCACCATTCTCAGCCAGCTCTTCCATATCATCGACAGCCGTTTCCAAGGAGACGCCCTCCGCTGCTTGCTGGACTTCCTGGTTCCAGCCAAGCACATCTTGGACTCAGTGCAGCAGGCTGCATGTGTGAGTGGAGGTCTTATCTTATCTTATCATTAATGCAGACATGACGACATGAACTCCTGAACTCCTGTTAACCTCAGGGGTTACAGGCTGGACATGAGCCTGTGATTATGACGAACTGAACCCAAATGTTCTCATGGTTCACTGGCAGCCTGAGAAACTCGAATCCTGTTTTACATGGTGACCTTCTGATCCTTCTGTCCTTGTCTCCTTGTCTCCTTGTAGGCTCAGTACTCTGATGTCGTCTTCCTCTGTGAGGGCTGGCCTTTGTGTTTGCGTGACCAAGTCGTCTTCCATCTCGCTCCCGTCGCCCCTCTGCTTCTCCGGCCCGGTGACTTCTACCTCCAGGTGGCAGCGTTCTGTGGCCAATCGGCTCGCATCGTCGTCTGCAGTCTCCTAGAGGAGGAGGGGCTTAGAGCGGTGGAGGAGACGCCCATCCCCGAGTCGTCCTATCCGTGCATATTCAGCTCTGATTGGTTAGAAGAGATCAACCGGGGTCGTCATGGCACCCCTCTCAGCCAGTGCCTGCTCACTGCCGAGCAGGGCGTGGTGAGATTACCATGGCAATGGGTGGCCGTGCCTGAGTTTGTGAAGGCGCCACAGTGCGGTGGGAGTAGTATGGCCTCTGCTGCTCCTTTACCATCTTCACTTCCTGTTCCTCCTCCTCTTCCTGCCGCTGCAGCTGAGAATTCCTCAACAAGTCGCTCTCTTCCTGTTTCTCCCCCAAAGGAATCTGCGTCCACACACTGTCCCCGGACCGCTCACAGCTCAGCTCCAGCGTCTTCCTCTCGTCCCTCTGCGTTCTCTGTGGAGACCAGGATCTGTCCGGCCAAGCACGGCATCGCTGTGTCGCTCTGCCTGGTTGATGCTCGCAGTGCTGCCTCATCTAGGCCGGTGAGCGTTAAAGAGACTGAGACAGAGGAGAAGCCAAGAGGCTGGGTGTCTCCTCATACTTGGGACAGCCGCTTCTCTACAAATACAAGAGCTGAGGGTGGAGATAAGCGTGTTTGTGTGAATATCAAACAGAGTCACAGTAAAGCAGTGTGTGTGAGTGTCGGTGTGCCAGAGGGAGAATACATCGACGTACTGCAGGCCAACATGCTCTTCAATCGAGCTCAGGCACCGACAGAAGAGCAACCAAAGGCTCACGGGCAAATGCAACCGTACGCGCAAGCAGAGGGAGACGTGCGGGGACACACACACTGGCAGAGTCCACGTGGACAAATGCAAGCGGAGGCTCAGGGACTCATGCAGCCGGCACACGGACCTTCAAGATCAGATGCCGCTGCAGCATTGAGGGGAACCGGTTCTCCTCTATCTCCTCTCCACCATTCCCACCAACACCACCGCGCTCACCAAGACTCCCACGGAGCTCCTCAGTGTGTCCGGGCCGCTCAGTTCTCAGAGAAGCCCTGTACGCCCTGCATGAGGAGGAGGCAGGGCGCACAGGTGTCCAGAGCTCAGGAGCTCAGATGTCGCTACAGGGAATCCTACCAGGCCGCCATCAGCAATCCCGTGGCGTTCGGACAGGAGGCGCAGAGGAGGGATCTGTTAGCTGTGATGGAGGAGGACGGAGACTTCTCACAGTGTGGCGACGACACTCTGAGGTCGCCAGATGATCTGTGGTGTCATGTCCAAGGAATGTGGTTTGATCCTGGGATGCAGAACCACCAGGCCTCTGTCACGGAAAGGATCTGTAAGGAGTCGGGAGAGAGGAAGGCTGTTCCACATTGGAAAGCAGGAGATACAAACACTGCCCCCTGTAGGGATTATAGAGGTACTGATGCTTTAGAGCAGACAGCAAGAAGAACCACAGTGCCCTTTAGAGAACCAAGGGACTCAAACTACCAACCTCACAGAGACCTGCAGCATGTGAATGGAGAACATGTAGGAGCAGACCTGAGCGCCATCACACACCGTCGACCTTCGCTCAGTTCAGGCGAATATTCAGCGATGAACGTCGACACCATGAAGCCTCAGAACAGAACCGGTCCAAACATTTGCAAGTCTCCCGCAGCGACGCAGAGCAGACGTGGATCCGCTCAGTCGGATGGAAGATGTTCATCTCTGTCCACGGCGGTGGTGGACACCTCACAGAAGTGTGAAGTGGTCCTGGTGGACGGTCAGAGGGTGAGGAGGAGAGAGAGCACCGGCTCCCGAGCGGAGGTTCCCAGGCTGCATGTGGTGAAGTGTAAGAACACCACAGCGTTTGGACTCGTCTCACCCAAACTCTTCAGGAGGAGGATGGACGTCACAGGTATGGAGGCACTTTGTATCTATTTATTACAGATATTTGTCAAGAGTTTTGCCACCAAACATGTGTGTGTTCTCTATAGACGCTCTCCAACCAGGCAGCACCTCCACCATCAAGAGGAACGTACCTCAATCACAGATGGATCCACCTCCAGCTGCAGAGACGCTGAAGAACCTCCAGTCTGCACCTGCTCCACCCAGACCAGACCACCTCCCCCTGGGACCCCCGGACCCCAGATCCCACCCGCTCCATCTGGGCGTGGCGTCTCTCACAGGTCAGGCAGATAGAGGCCGAGGCAGCGTCTGGGTCGGTGGCTTTGTTGGAGATCACACACTGATGCTTCTCCTCCCTCCTCAGGTGGCAGAGACAGGACGGGCCGGGCCGTAGTGGAGCTCTGTGGACACCACCAGGGATGGAGATCAGCTGTGAGGAGCCAGGAGCTTTTCCAGATGCTGCTCTACTTCCACTCCATCACCAGGTGACCACACACATCTGCCAATACATCCAGGATAACATCAGCCTCTCAAACAAACAGGACTTTGTTGTACTAATGTCCCCCTGTGTCTTTGTTCAGGAGAGAGATTCGAGATGCTGGGCTGACCTTCATTTTTGATGCCAGGAGGATGAACCCTCAGCCGCAGCTCTACAAGGCCTTGATGACTCTGCAGGAACACGCTCCTCAGGCAGTCAACAGTTTGGTGCTGCTGGTGGACAAAGACGGCAGCCATCGGCCGGACAGGTGTCCAGGGGTCCAGGTCAGACCTTCACTCTTTAAGGACTTTAGGTTGACCAGTGTACAGAGGGGCTCGTGTCTTATATCTAACTTGTGTTCCCTGGATGCAGACAGATGTGGTGACCTCCATGAAAGCTCTGCTCAAGCTGGTGGAAGTGAGTCAGCTGAGCTCCCACATGGACGGATCGCTGCCTCCCAGCCGCTGTGATTGGTTGGAGCTGCACCAGGTGAGACGATCAGACCATAAGACCAAGGTTCGCGTCCCGATTTGACCTTCTCACCTCCATCTCTCTCTCTCCCTCTCTCTCTCTTTAGAAGCTCTTCCCCTTTGTGTGTGATCTTCACGAGGCCGCCAGTCTGCTGCTGAGAGCCATCAGTCAGCTGGAGGAGCCACAGAGGGCCGACACCGTGCAGGTACCTGAACCCTCCTCCTCATGTTCTCCTGTGCTGCCATGTAGGCCTGGATTATCTAAAGACAAAGTGATGCCAGCATAAGTTCTCGTTGCTTATTTGTGCGACAGTGTGTGCAGCAGTGCATGATGGACCAGAGGACTCTGATGAAGGACGTGCTGGAGGACAGCCGATTGGTCAGCCTGCAGAGGGAAGGCGGGGCTATGCTGGCCAGGCTGAGGAAGGAGAGTGACCTCAAATACCCCCAATGTGAAGACCTCAGGTAAACACAAGCAAACACACAAAACACATCTGATCTCAAACATCATCCTGATCTCTAATCTGTCTGTCTCCTCTGCAGTGACGCGGTGGATTCTGTGACGGGTCTGTACAACCAGGTGGAGGAGCAGGCTCACGTCCTGGTGCAGAGGACCAACATGTCTCTGGAGCATCTGGAGTATCTGCTGAGACTCAGAGAGATGGAGGGACACTTCCTGCAGGTGGACGCTAGACGGAGACGCTGTCAATGCAGACTGGGGTTGTTGTGATTGATCGTGGGTTGGATTTGTGTTTCTATGAAGGTGTTAAATGTTTGTTGTGTGTCTAATCTCCCCTGCAGATGCAAGAGTGGTTTGATGCAGAGGGAGAGCGCCACCTGCTGGAGGCGGAGTCAGTGGAGGAGTCAGGGGACAGAATGGAACAAACTCTGAACAGCTTCACTCGTTTCCTTATCGAAGCCAACGTGAGTCTGTTTTGTGTGTCGCTCTCTCTGTATTTGTGCTGCCCTGTCTGTCTGACTGTCTCACTCTCTCCTTCCCTCGCAGGACCGAAGGCACCACGCTCTGTCTTTGGTGTCGGAGGCAGAGCGGCTGCAGCAGAGTGGGTCGTCCTACCCGGAGACGGAGGCGTTCGGGACTCTGATGTGCACCTTTAGGTCGGGCCTGGAGGACTTCCTGTGCCGGGCGGAGGCCAGCGGCCGCGAGCTGCAGGTCATGATCAACGTGTGCGATTTCTGTGAGCAGGTTGGTGTCGATCAGTGTCTGACATGTTTCATTCTGCTTTTAAATGACTTTAAACCAAGAGCACAAACATTTCTCTCTCTTTCTTCTTCTTCTTCTTCTTCTTCTTCTTCTTCTTCTTCTTCACAGGCTACAGCTTTGGCCAGTGATTGTCAAGAGTACCTGGACCAGAGTGAGTCCAGCTCTCGCCCAACACAAGAGCAGAGTCTGGACCCAAACATTACACCTGTCAGTAAAGCTGAGACACAGCCGGCGCAGCACCAGAACCAAGACCTGGGGCCGAGTCCTGACCCCTGCTACCAGCCTGACGTCCTCACATCTGGACACGCCTCCACCGGGGCCTCAGCGCCTGGAGATGAAGGCTCCATCCTCCACAGTTTCCAAGAGAGGTTCCTTCAGTTTAACCCAGAGAAGTTCCAGGAGGTGAAGGCCAAGGCCAGCTTCCTGCGGGGCTCCAGGGGGATGCGGGTCTGGAACGTCGCCTGGCTGAAGTGCCAGGAGGCAAGGCAGCAGCTACAGGAGAGGCTGCATGATGTGGCTGAAGGTCAACACCAGCAGCAGCAGCCGCGCTCCAGCAGCTGGTGTGAGCATTATGTGGATGTGATGAGCGCTAATGTTCCCACGGCGTCCCTCGGTGGCCTAAATGTGCTGGTGCAGTCGACCCCGGGGCCGCGACACCCGGAGTGGGAGGGCATCGTGTCGGGAGCGCTGGATTTAGGGAAGAGGAGGCCGATCCTGGGCAGCAGCAGCACAAACTCCTCAGACGGAGCCTGCTGCAAAGTCAGCATGAAGCCTGAGGAGCATAGGGATGCCGAAGCCAACCAGGGGTCAAAGGTCACCCCACACTCCCCACACAGGTAAGCTCACAGAAACGTCAGGTGACTTGCTTGAAACATTAACACAAAGGTGGACCAATTATTGGATTTGATCAAAGTAGTGGAGTTTAAGTGTACATTTCATTTCTGGTTTGTTGTGAAGTTAAATGTTTGAGTTATTTTGTCCTCACAGGTCAGAGAGGAGGGAAGAGAGAGAGGTGAGGAGGAGGGAGGCCATCAGTCGAGCCAGGAGTGAGCGAGACGCCGCCGCTCTCTCACAGGCCCACACGGTTGGCTGCCAGTGGTTTCCATGGGGGCGGGGCCAGCGAACGCGCTCCGTGGGCAAGGACTCGCGCCCCGCAGCGGCTGCAACGCCGCCCCCGAGGTCCTCCACCCCTCAAGAGACATCCACCCCACCGGAGATGTCCAGCCTGCCAGAGACGTCCAGCACGCCGGAGATGCGTGTTCGCTCCCCGTCGTCCTGCTCGCACCACGGTCAGCCCTCCTGTAGGATCCTGCAGGAGGCTCAGAGGTTTCAGATCTCGCGACACGGCAGCTTCTGCTCGGACGATTCCTGTCTGAGCCCGCAGGGGGCGGCGGGGGGCTGCAAACACTCCAGCCTGCCTGCGGGGAGATGCGAAGGGACGTTTGGCTTGACAGGTCCACAGGAGGGAGCCAGCGGGGCCCTGTAAGTTCACCTGGGGAGGGGGGGGCTGTTCAGGAGGATCAGATGTTTACTTTACAGTGTCAATCATTCTAAGCTGAATTATCAACAAGAGACACATTATTTTATTCTTGCTTCTGCAGTGTTGTGTCTTAATGAGATCTCTTGCACTCTTTTCTGTCTCTAAGCGAACAATGAAGTGCTACAGGTACTGTTTCATCTATTCTTCTCTATTCTATCAAATATAAGATGCTTTCATGACATCTGGAGGAAAATGTTCTGTTATCTCTGGGAAAACAACACATAGTTTCCATGGCGACCAGATGGTTTTGAGGTTCACCTCATCCTCTCTGGGAAAGAAAGGGACACGAGGAAGTCCTGACAGCAAGACACGTCTGATTAGACAGACTGAACATATAGACTGTATGTCAGCCTGGTGAGTGTGTGTGTGTGTGTGTTTGTGTGTGCAGGAGGCTGCAGCGTGTGATGGAGGAGCTGCTGTTCACAGAGAGGGAGTACGTACGCTCACTGGGCTACATCCTCACTCACTACCTCCCCCTGCTGGACCGGCCCGACATTCCTCAGGACCTCCGGGGAAAGCGGGGCATCATCTTCGGCAACCTGGAGAAGCTCTACGACTTCCACGGCCACTACTTCCTGCCCGAGCTGGAGGCCTGTCAGAGGGAGCCCGCCATGGTGGCCCGCTGCTTCCTCCGACACGTGAGTGAGGGAGGGAGGCTGAGTGGAGTCAGCTGGACTGTCGGGGGTTTAGCCCAGCGCACAGTCTTACAGGCTTCATGTTGCACCATGGATGACAGATGTTTCTCTGGTTCCTCACGCAGAGTGAGAGCTTTGGCCTTTACGCCCTCTACAGCAAGAACAAACCTCGATCAGACGCTCTCATCCTGCACCGTCGGCATGACATCTTTAAGGTCAGCTGATTGCCCATTTTTCCCTTGAATGTCTCATTTTTCCTGAACTCTACAGTCATCACAGGGACACTACTACTAGAAACACTCCACCTCTGCCACACCTTACCAGTGACAGGCTCCCTTTTGTCTCTGCATGCAGAGGAAGCAGCAGGAGCTCGGGGACATGATGGACTTGTCCTCCTACCTGCTCAGACCAATCCAGAGGATCAGCAAGTACTTCCTCCTGCTGCAGGACATGCTGGCCCTGGCTGGGTCGCTCAGGCCCAAAGACGCCATCCAGGACACACTGCTGGCTTCAAGTGTGTGTGCTCAAAGTGTGTGTGGTCCCGGCGCGTATCTGCCTGACCTGACGAGCGGCGAGAGGGAGAGAGAGAGGGCCGAGATCCAGGCGGCCGCCGACCTGGTTCGCTTTCAGATGCGTCACGGTAACGACCTGCTCACCATGGACGCCATCCAGGACTGTGATGTAAGAAATGGAGACGATCAAGAACAGAGATGTATCACATATTTAAGACAGAAAATGAACTCTTTCCTGCTGCGTTGCTCCCCCAGGTGAATCTAAAGGAGCAGGGTCAGCTGATTCGCCAGGACGAGTTCACTGTTTTCTTCAGGAAGAAGAAATGCGTCCGCCGCGTCTTCCTGTTTGAAGATCTCGTCCTCTTCAGCAAGACCAAGAAGACGGAAATTGGCAACGACGTCTATGTCTACAAGCAATCATTCAAGGTCTGAGCTGCTTTGCTTTGAATGGTTTTGGAAAAGGAACATTGTGGAGAAGATGGTGTGTGTCGTCACCCTATCTTCAGTCTGTGGTCTGGATGTGTGTAAACGTAGCAGCTTCTCTTTGTGTTTCCTCCTCACAGACCAGCGACATCGGCATGACCCAGACCTCAGCTGTGAGCGGCTTGTGCTTTGAGATTTGGTTCCGTCGAAGGAAGAGCGAGGACACTTACACCCTGAAGGCGCCCAGCATGGAGGTGAAGAAGGCCTGGACCGGCGACCTGGAGCGGATCCTGTGGGAACAAGCAGCTCATAGCCGAGGTGGGAACCACGACAACAGCAACCACAGCAGCCACATTCAACAACAACAACAGCTTTATGGCATGAATAACATAAGTACGAGTGATCCCATGATTGAAACAGACTCTAACAATAAGAGTAATAAACGTCATGTGGGTCGGTGGTTCATCCCTCTGATTGGTTGAACGTTCCAGAGCTGCGCTTGCAGGAGAGAGTGTTCATGGGAATGGGACGCAAACCTTTCATGGACATCCAGCACAGCGAAGGTTCCATCTGTGACCGAGCCGTCAGCTGCAGTCTGCCCGGGCGAAGTAAGCAAACCAAACACACGCCGTCACTAACGCCGCTCCAGGGTCGCTGGGTCCTTAACAACAGGCTGGGAATGTTGAGGATGTTCAGGTGCTGGCTGTGGGTTTGTGAGGTTGTAAATGTTAAAGAAAGCACAGGACTGATGTTATAAATAAGGAATAGATCTAAATCATCTGTATTTAGTGACGAATGCCACAGCAGGGCCGAGAACAGATACTAAACTAAACTAACCCCGGCTGCTCTGAGCGCCATGGTTGCTTCACTGACCACAACACAACAAGAAGCTTCCTCCTGGCATGAATAGACAAGTTTGAGGGAGGAAGTGATGTGGAGAAAGGCAGCGTGAGAACAGGAGTACACTACCTGATGTTCTATTCTGATAGTTAGAACAGTCACATGACATCTGCTCACACCTTCATCCAGCTGCTTCATCATCCTCAGCTGTTGTGACTTCATCCAGTAATCATCAACGCTGCAGTATAAGACATTTAGATTCACGTTAATCAAACCTAAGTGTGTCCATGTTAAGGCGTCCCAGATGAACTAACTCCATCATGCTGCTGCTCGCCGCCCGCTGCCATCACATTAACGTCTCATTGATGACATCCATGTATGTCGTCAGTCCCTGTGGCGTGTTGTTCTCACAGGGGCGTAGAGTTCCCGCGGCCGCGCTCCGTGGGCTCGGGCAGCACCGCCTCCACCACCCTCAGCCAGTCGTCTTCCTCCTCTGGCCGCGGCTCGCTGCCCCCCGCCGGTTACCCCGGCAACCCGGCGCAGGGAGCGGACTTCGGCCCCGGCCTTTGCTCCTCCCCCGAGGCCGTGGTGGACAACGAGCTCAATAGCCGTCATCTTCATCAGCATCTTCTTCACCGGAACTGTGAGCAGTGGAAAGCAGTCCATCATCCTCTGAGTGAGTTTAGATTCATGTTTGTGTTTGTTTGACCTTCACCCAGCAGTGCCTGACTTAGATCAGTCAACTTAAATTACATTTCACTTTAGTTGGAATTGTGTGTGTCTGTGTGTTTGTGCGTCTGTGTGTCTGAGGGTCAGTGGACAGCACCGAGTCATCTAGAGACTCCATGAACTTCCTCAGCAGCTCAGACCACAGCTGCCTCTCGGCTGCGGGTGGCGAGGTCGTGGACGACTCCTCCTCCTTCGTCTCCCAGAGCTCCAAGCTCCGCCCACCGCTGTGTCAAACACCCAGCCTGAGGGTCAACGGCTCGCCTGCCATGACCAGGAAGAGACCCGGCATGGCCCCCAAACCTCAGAATCTGGCTCTGCTGCAGGTGAAGGTTCCTATGTAAATACCTCAGCAGTATTGATCAGTATAGAAGATGATTGACTGTTTTGTTGTAGTATTTCTTTACGTTTTGGTGATGTTTGGTGTTTTCTCCACTACAGAGTGAGGGGATTGTGATTGGAAAATCAACAGAAGTGTAACCTGCTGATCTTCCTGTGTGGGTGAGCAGAGTGACAGTGACTCGTCCTGACATCGTCCAGTCTGAGCTTGATGATTTATTTAAAAGAGGAAACAACCCAATAAACTCATTTGTCTGTGTTTCAGGTCTTTGTTCTTCTCTCCGTGCAGTCCTGACAGCTTCTGGTCACCGTGGAGACAGGCTGTCAGTGAGAGATGAACTTCAGACTGAGACCTGAGCTCCTGATGCCACATGTAGAGGAACCACAGAGGAGAGAGAACTGTAAAGCTCACAGAGTCTGAGTCTAACGACCTACAGGAGGTTTATATGAAGGTCAAAGTTCCTCTGTGTTGTTGTCTTTACTACAGGAAGTATTTATTACTGATGGGACATTTTTGTTCTTCGTTGTTTGTTTGGTTTTTGTGTTGTGAGATATTTACACGAATCCAGTATTTAAATAAGGAACCAGAAGGAGAAACCACTTAATACTCAACAACCACTGCCCTACTCACAGATTATATTACACAATACTACAGTACCACAGCACCACAGTACCACAGTACCACAGTACCACAGTACATGCTGACGGGCAAAACCACTTCTTTATTTGGGTCCATAATGGTTTCAGACGGATCATAAGAGTAACAAATATCAAAGTGTTCTACAGCTTATTTCTGTTCTTTTTCTTAGTAATTGTTTTAATGACAAATATTGTTCTTTTGTTAAGTTTTTTTATGTTGTGTTGTTTTCTTTAAAGCCACCAAGTTAAATTGGCAAAGAAGTTCCAGATTTTCTTTCTTTCTTTCTTTCTTTCTTTCTTTTCTTTTCATTTACTTTAACTTTCTTTCATCTGATCCTTTCTTTCTGTATTGCTCGTTTGTTTTGCTGTAATGAATGCGATCACTCTGTCATTAGTGTTTGGGTCTTGGCTCTGTTTGATCTGATGTGATCAGACGGTCAGACGAGCCCAGAATAACAGGAGGATGTGACACCAGACTGTGATGAAACCAAACTGTGACTCTTCCTCATTCCACAGACGCATCGATTCCTCTGCAGCGCTAAACCTGAAGACTTTGTTTGCGAAAATGGATCGGTTCATTTCTGTATGTGGGCCAAACTCACATGACGTCCAGTAGAACTCAACTAAACTCAATTATAGAGCTCCAAACTATTTCTCACACATCAGACAAACACAGACGAGTGTAATGGATCTCAGTGTATTGAGATGTAACAGCCTCCATGTCAGCAGATCCTTTAGATGCTCAGGTTCAGTCAACAGGTTGAGTTTAAGCATTAAAGTCCATAAATGTCTTATAGAAACAGGATCCTTATGAAACTGCTGTTACTTCTGTTCATTTGCTTTTTTGTGAGTGTTTCTGTTTCTGTTTTTGTGACTTCTTAAGGACTAATGATTGATTGGATAGATGCTGCAGGTGTTTTGATGTAAAGGACCACAGGGGAAATGAGTCTGTGACTTTATTGTTCCGTCCTTGACAAATAAGCTGAAACCTATTTTGCTTTCAGTGTCGAATAATGTGAACCTGAAACTGAAGTGTGAAAGTTTAGTGTGTTCACATTCATGTACATGAAGCTGAACTTGGGTGGATATAAGTGATGGAAACTCAAACAGCATGAAGTTAGTCTGAGGTTTCCTTGGATACGCATTAGAAACTAAGCAGCTTATCTGTTTCACTTGTTTTCATTTCCTTTATGTTCAGACTTGAAGTTGTTTTGTTCAGTGTATTTAATTTTGTTTCAGGAAATAACTTAATGTGCATTTGGTAGAGTTTTTAATGCAATTCTGTGTTGAATTTGTCTAAATATTTCCATGATCTCTCCCTTTGATCTGACACTGAAGATCATGGATGAGGTCGTTACATGAAGACACTGCTGATGTGTGTGTGTGTGTGTGTGTGTGTGAGGTGGAACTCACTCAGATTTACATTACAACATGTAAATTACTCTGTTTTTAATGATTTGGAATTATAATATATTCTAAGTTAATACACTAATACACTGTGCGTTTGTCACAGAAATGTTATAAACCATTCATGACTAAGCACTTTGTTGTCGGTGTGGTTTTTAAATGAGCCCGTGAAGTTTACATGTGTGAGCTTCGTCACGTGTCCTGTCAGCCTAATCCTGTCCAAACCTTCCCAGACTGCTGATCCCGAGTCGTTTGTTATCCACTCGTCCTCAGCTGGACTCTCTGGGTCACATGGCCGCCTGTCATGTCCACTTCTGCTTTACTCTGTATTCTTTATGTTCATGTTTAATTGCTGCTAAATTTAGAAGGAGTCATACCGACTATCATCCCTCGGACACTTGATAGCACTGTGGCCTGCATGTGGCCTGTTGGTGGCGCTGTTGGTGGCACTACAGCTGCATGAGACGTTCAAATGTTGCATCATTCCGCCTCATACAAGCTTTAAAGTTTTCAGATACTCTTCAAAGTTGAGGATCAGGCTATCGGCATGCTTTTGTTGTTATTGCTGTATTTAGATGCAGATTCTGATCCAGATGCATGCTCACTCAGTTCCAACATTAAATGGTTTTTGAGGATTATGACACAAGCTTTCTGTCCAGTTTGCTCAACATGTGCTTGATTTTAAACACTCAAATAGTGTTTATGTTCAATCATGCAACAGCAGAACATTCACCGCTACAGTGTGTAAACTTTATGAAGCATCACCTGAAGATGCTTTACTCAAGAGTTCTAAAATCTACTTTATTTAATCTTCTTACGAAAGACAAGATATTTGTTCTTGAAAGGTTTTCTCAGAATGAGGAAGTACTCTTTATTCTCATTGTGTTTCTGAGCTGAAGGCGTCTCTGTTCACCGTTGCTTTGATATGAATCTTTCAGCAGCTTGAAGGTCAAGACGCCTGTGAAGAATAAAGAGGAAGGAGGAGGAGGAGGCTGTCACTTTCTGCTCTTTGTGACTAAAAGCAGCGTCACCGAGGAGGCAAAGGGACATCCCACTCGGGTTTCTCATGCCACAAATATCTCTGGCTGCAGAGGCACCAAGCAAAGAGCAAAGGTTGCAGCTGAAGTGAAGTTTCCTTTGACAAGTCGAGAGGCGAAGACGTAACGTGCAGCCATGAGTGAAGGTAGGTGGAAATCTATCTGCTACTGTCTGAGATCAGGGGAAGGGAATCAGACGCAGCTTCTCTCCGTTTCATCCCACAGTCAGAAGGGTTTGAAGTATCAGATTGTGTGAAGTGTGAAGTGTTAGAAGCAGGGATGAAGGACGGACTCACAGAACTTATTTTAGTGTTGCCTGATACAGTATCTGCATTGCAGGAGTGTCTCGGATCGGTTCCTCCTGGTAAATCATCTGGGAAGAATTACATTTGGATAAACCCATCAAAGCAACATGAATTATTCTGTCAGCATAATTGAGTGTGTGTATATTGTTGGAGCTGACTCCCTGTCTGCTGCCTCTCTGTGCAGTGTTGGACATCGAGCGCTGCGACCTGAACATCAGCCGCAACAACAGCAGCCACCACACGGAGAAGACTGGAGCGGAGCGTCTGGTGGTCAGGAGGGGTCAGCCCTTCATCATCAACATACACCTGACACCTTTCAGCCCACCCTTCATCACCGGGACGACCAGCTTCACTCTCACCGTGGAAACAGGTGCAGATCAGTTGATGCACTTTTCTGTTTATGATTCTTACAAATGTGTTTGATTCAGTTTGAAGTTGTGGTTTTTGTCAGTCAGATGTTCTTCGTCCTCGTGTCTCTCTGCAGGTCCGTTACCTAGGAAGGATTCGGGCACCCAGGTCTGCTTTGGTCTGCTTGACTCCACAGTGGACACAGAGTGGAGCGCAGCGGCCACCGCCGATCCCACTAAAGACGTAGTGTCTGTGTCCATCAGTTCCTCCCCCCAGGCCCCTATAGGGCTCTACTCCCTCACCCTGGAGCAGGAGGGGCACAAGACCAGTGTGGGCCAGTTCTACCTGCTCTTCAATGCTTGGTGCCTGAGTGAGTCCATGTGTCCAACACCAGAGCTTCTCTTTCTGCTTGCATTTCTTTAGTTTTTAAATGTGCTTAAATGTTTAAATAACACATCCATCCACTGTCTCACTCCATTGCACAATGAGTTAGGTACGGGTACAGGTTCTGTCTCTTTAAGGCCCTTTCCTGAGCCGACAACAGCACCGATCACCAAACGCTGCCATGATAATACAGTTTGAGTCCATCAGTCTGTTTCCTGATGGGGGTTCTGTCTGTGGTGGCTCTCAGGAGATTCTGTCCACATGCAGAGTGAAACAAAGAGGCAGGAGTACGTCTTAGCTCAGCACGGCCTCGTCTACAGAGGCACCGACAAACGCATCAAAGGGGCACCCTGGAACTTCGGACAGGTGCGTGAGTGTCCATCGCTCATGCTGCTTTGGTTCCACCACAGTCTGATCCCTCCTGTTTGTCCGTCCACAGTTTGAGCCGGACATTCTGGATATCTGCCTGAAGATCCTGGACAGTAATCCTAAATATGTGTCTGATGCTGACCAGGACTACTTCTCCAGGAGCAGCCCCGTCTATGTGACCAGGGTTCTGAGTGCTATGGTATGAATGTCACCGTGGAAACCAGTTTCAAAGAGCTCTGCCCCTGCTGCTTGATATTCAGAGCGGCTTGTGGGTCTCCGGGGTAACAGACGTCGCCTCCTCAAACTTCTCCTCCTCCAGCAGCTTTGCTCTGTGAAAGCTGGAGACAGGTTTTTAATTTAAAAGTGTTAAATCCAAGAAGAGAGTAACTTCATCAGACCCAGGGTTGTGTTTTTAATTGTGTATCATGATTTCATATCTGGGGCCTCAGACTCCAGGTTGTTGTTGTAGTTACATGTGATAGATTCCATCGCCATAGATTCACATTCTTATCCTGGTTAATAACAAATTCAAACGTAGCAGATTGTTCCTTTAACTCATCTGTTCCTCTTCCCTTCCTCCTCCTCTTCCTCCTCCTGCACAGATCAACAGTAATGATGACCGGGGGGTGGTGGTGGGGAAGTGGGGTGAGTGTACAGATGGAGTTCACCCCGGGAAGTGGATCGGCAGCGGTGACATCCTGCGTCAGTGGGCAAAGAGCGGGCCGGTGCGGTACGGGCAGTGCTGGGTCTTTGCTGCTGTCGCCTGCACAGGTGGGCGGAGGAGAGCACAGCCGTTTGGTTCTGTCCATCCGTTTACTTTGATGTGTGTGTGTGTGGGTGATGGAGTGTGTTCCCGTCTGCTCCTGCAGTGTCTCGTGCTCTGGGCATCCCCTGCCGCGTCGTCACCAACTTTGGATCAGCTCACGATACCAACGCAGACCTGGTGATAGAGAACCTTTACAATGAGGAGGGAGAGAATCTCTCTGAGGACTCAATATGGTGATGAAGGTTTCTGTCTGTCTGTCAGTGAACTCTGTGTTTCTCTTCATTTGTGTAACAGAACTTTTGTCGTCTTTTATTCAACGTGTTTCAGGAACTTCCACGTCTGGGTGGAGAGCTGGATGACTCGCTCAGACCTGAGGCCGGAGTTTGATGGCTGGCAGGTCAGCGACCCGACCCCTCAGGAGAAAAGCGAAGGTGAAGCCAACGAGAACGTTATGATCATGTGTTCACATCAACACTGTCACAGACGTGTGTGTGTGATATGGAGCTCCTGCCTGCTCACCACACACAGCGTGGATGATCTGGGTTAACTTGTGACCCATCACAAGTCTGTCATGTTTGTGGCATATAGTGCCACACATGTGACCCTGTGTGTGTGTGTGTGTGTGTGCCCCAGGGTCTCATGACTCAAATCTGACCGCATAACTCACTTTGCAGTTTCGTTTTCATCAGTTTCAGTTTAGTTTGATCTTATTCAGCAAGTGTTTGTGCTTTCAGATGTGTTCTGCTGCGGCCCGGCCTCACTGAAGGCGATCAAAGCGGGAGATCTCACCATGCAGTATGACACGCCCTTTATCTTTGCTGAGGTTTGAGACTTTCTTTATTATTTACATTTAAACACTTTGTAGCTTCTAAAATGTCTCCAATCCCAACATTGAAAAGATTAATTTCTCTCCTTGATCTGATCAATGCAGCTCATAATGTCCAATCGGTGATTATTGATTAGGCTTATCCATGAAGTGACCTTGTGTTCATACCTATTTGACCTTCCTGCTCTCTGGCTCTCGTGTGGACTCAGGTGAACGCTGATGTCGTGGACATGGTGCGTTTGTCCACTGGCGAGTTTGTCAAATTCAGTGAATCCACGAAATCTGTGGGACGCTTCATCAGCACCAAATCTGTGGGCTCGGACAAGAGGCACGACCTCACACACAAGTACAAGTACCCTGAAGGTAACACGATCGTCTCAACTGAGGTTTAGAACATTAACATGAGTTTTATATAATCAGAGTCTGACTGAGCGTCTCATATCCTGTGGGCTCACAGGGTCAAAGGAGGAGCGGCAGGTTTATGAGAAGGCTGTGCATCGCAACAAGCTGCAGCAGCGTGGAGAGGAGCCGGGCCTGCACCTGAAGGTTCCACCTCCGCTCACACACAACACGCACGCTCCACAACAAGCTTTAGAGTTTTTGTTGTTATTACAGAAAATTATCAATCACTCCTGACATTTTCCTTGAAACTTTGTTGTTCCCACCTGCATTCTCACCTCTGCTGTGATCTGCTTCTTGTTCCAGATCAAGCTGGCTGATAACATGATCGTGGGCTCAGACTTTGAGGTGAAAGCTCTGCTCACCAACAACTGCATGGTGCCAAAGACCTGCAACTTCCTGTTCTTCGCTCGAGCCGTCAGCTACGACAACAAGCGGGGACAGAGCTGCGGCTTCACTTCAGAGAAGGTGGAGGTTCCTCCTGGAGAAGGTCAGCCGTCGTTAGCAGACCTTAGTACTCTAGAGGTCTCTCCTCTAGAATCCACACACATTCTGGATGTATTCCCTTATTTTGTTTTTTTTCGTCACCTAGAAATCTGAACATGCAACAAATTCTGTCTTTCGGTAACTTTGAGCATCTTGAATGTGTGTGTGTGTGTGTGTGTGTCTCTCTCTCTCTTTCTTTAGTAATGCGCCTCTCCCTCACACTGCAATATGACACGTATGGACCTCTGATCACCTCTGACAAGCTGATCCAGGTGTCGGCCATCACCATCGACAAGCAGACCGATGACTACCGCAAAGCCGAGAAGACAATCGTGCTGGACGAGCCGGATATAGAGATTATGGTACGGGGGGGGGGAGGGAGGGAGGGAGGGAGGGGAGGTTCATGCGAACAGCATGAGGTCATTACTCAGCTGTGACAGTAAACCATGACTTCCTGTAGGTGGTTTCCTGTGCACTCTTATGAAATTTCTGCCTCATTTTAATTTTTGTTCTACTTCCACTGAAGTCGGTCACATGAGTAAAACCCAACTGACACTCCAGCACAGGACCGACTGATATCAAAGCTTGTAATTCACTTTTGGGGAATTAGAATCCAACAAAAGTTCAGTCTGATATCTTTGCATCTGTCTGATAGTGGATGTACTTACAGGTACTTATATTATTTGATTGTAACCCTTTGTAAAGTAGTATACCTGTGTCCTGTGTGTGTGTGTGTGTGTGTGTGCGCGCGCGTAGCTGGTGGGAGCAGCTGTGGTGCATCAGCCTGTGACAGCCGAGCTCAGCCTGCTCAACACGTTACCTCAGCCTCTGCACGACTGCAGCTTCACCGTGGAGGGAGTGGGACTCACGGACGGCAAACCCATCATCCTGAGGTGTGTCGCCTCTGCCCACAGCAGATTGCAGACTGGCAGTTGAAAGAATTTAGATAAGTGAATGAAGAAACTAATCAGCTGATCACTCCCTCACCCTCTCCCCCCCTCCCTGCAGGATTGACGCTGTGGGCCCCAAACAGGAAGCAAAGACCAGCGTGGACCTTATTCCCAGCAGCGCCGGCTCCAACGTGCTCATGGTGAACTTTGACAGCGACAAACTGAAGAACATTAAGAGCTTCATCACAGTGGCAGTAAAGGAGTGAGGAGCTCTGCAGGGGGTCCAGACTGTAACAGGGAGCTGAGTAAAGATGAAGGTTTCCCAAACGATGCGTTGTCCTTGAATCCCTTGTTCAAAAAAGAACAAGGGAAAGAAATCAAAGACAATATGGTCATAACAGTGTAAACACATGGTAATATACAAGAAACAAACAAAAAAAAAGCAACAGGTATTTACTTTACTTCTTCTGTCTTTAGATTTACTGCGCTTTAGTAAATCTAGTGTCTAAGTCACAGATTCTTCATTGCAGCGCCCACTGGTGGAGTCTGAGTGTGATGCAGCTTAACTAACTCAATGACTCAAGCTCTGAAATAGAAAAGCAAATGTTTGGAATCATAATAATCACATCAAGGTCAAAATTCCGTAAAAAAATTTTTTTTTTTTTTTTTCAAATTTTAAATCCTTTCTTTAGGGGATATTTAGTCACAAATCCTCCCATAATGACATCCTGACCTCTTTACTCCTCTCTTGCTTTGATTAAATGTAGAGTTGTTATTATGAAAGTATAGTTTAGTTATCAAGATATGATAGTATAATTGTGAGAAACTTTTTAATAACACATGACAGGATACTAAATTTACTGGTTGAATTTTATTTGAATATTTTATTGCCGCTTTTCATTATCAGTCAGAAATCAGGTTTTGTATAATTCTTTCAATTAAATGTTGGTATATCATAGATCGTGTGTGTGTGTGTTTTATTTCCCTCTTAACACTAGAAGCAAAACAACACGTTGGTTCAAATGGTTCCAGTTTATTGGTGTCCACTGAATCGCTTTCATTACAGAAAAATAGCTCCCCCTAGTGGTAGAGTCCTGGTAGTACAGTCTGATTCTGCAGCGCGAAACGTACCACTCACACACACACACACACACTCACACACTCACACACGCACAGTAACAAGGTAAGAAAAGAGTCAGGTCGTATCTACAGTCAAACATGTGGCTGAAACCTTCCTGCCTGCGTTTGTTCTCTTTCCTGTAAATCAAACCTGAATTAGGGGAAAAGAAAGCCAAAGTCGCCGGGCGGCAGCGTTGGTTTGAAGCTACGAGTTTGTAACAAAGCAAACGGGCCAAACGATCCATTCTGCAGAGGGTTTCCCCCTTCAGGCGACATGCGGTGACCTCACTGTGACCTCTGGAGCCGATGTAAACACTGCTGGTGCTGCTGTGATTCAGACTTTACTTCCTTTGTTTGTGTTTGAGTGAGATGTGACTGAGCCAACGCCAGAGCGGGCAAGGAGTTTGAGGATTTGTCAGGCGTTCTTGTCACAGACGTGTGTGTGTGTGTGTTCTGTCAGGCCTGTGATGATGTCACTGTCTCACTCCAGCAGGCGTTCACCTCTGACCCTGTTATCGTTAATACTTTTGATACATGCGTCATGAAGAACACAGATGAAATACTTTGTGACCTTGTAGAAAGAAACTTCGCCGCCCGCTGCGTCGACAAAAACGCTTTGGGGATCTGTGACGCCGCGACTAAACAGTCTACAGTCAAGGAAGCATTGTGTTGGATTCTAACCTACGGAGAGAAGCCTCGTACTGTAAACAAACACCTGAGGAAGTACAACAGAGCTGAATGGGCCACACACACACACACACACACACACACACACACACACACACACACACACACACACACACACACACACACACACACACACACACACACACACACACACACACACTTGAGAATTAGGTAGAACACAAAACAAAACCATTTTGATTCATCTTTTTTTCCGTGAAGTGGAAACTAAAGCAGATCAAAACAACAACTTTGTGTGCGTTTCCATGCCAACACACAGAGACAAAGTACATCTGACCCCTTTTATATTCATATCCAAGTCACACAAACCTACATGAGCAAAAAGTCTAAATAAAAAGGGATTTCTTCTTCTTCTCCAGGTTCTCTCCCTTCAGTCGGCTGTCAGGTGGGAGAAGTGATGAAGATGAAGATGCGTCACTGCTGTTTGTGGTGAAACTAAATCGTTATCTGGTCTTTCATGCTTTGGTAGAAATCAAACCTCATGCGCGAAGAATCGAACATTCTATCATTTTATTGTAAAAGTCCAAAATCGATCCAATCTTGAGACTAACAGCCGAGTCTGAGGGAGAAACTCAACGCACGGCGACAAAGCAGAGACCGGCGTGCGTCCGGCCTCGGTGGTCGACTCTACAGAGACGCCGCTGTAACATTCACCAAGCAACGCACGCACGCACGCACGCACGCACGCACGCACTCTGGCGTCGTCCCCCTTAGACGCTCAAATGCTTCCGGGATTAAAACTGAACAAATAAAAACAATAGATACAAACACTTTCCAAGCTGGTGGAGTGGAATCCTGCGCCGGTGGGTCTGAGCAGAGTCTCTGTCCTCCTCTGCAGAGGCCTTAGTGTCATCAAACCGTCCACTGTCCCCGTCCCTGCCTCGTCCCTCGCTCGCCAGCTGCAGTGTGGGGAGTAAAGTGGGCGTTTCCTTTCCTCTGCTGGAGGGGAGGAGCTTCTGTGTGCAGGAGGGGGGGGGGCTCTTTGGGGGACAGTCCGGTTTGGAACGGAGCTTCTCAGTCGGTGGAGAACAGGTCGCCGGCGGAGGGCAGAGGGGCGAGACCCCCCGTCACGTTGGGCAGCAGCGACAGGTCGGGGAGACTCTGGATGTGGGACTTGAGCTCCTTCCTCACCTGTGTCACCCGGGCCAGCTTCATCTTGTACTCCTGCAGGGAGACGGAAGAACGTCAGGGGATCAGGATCAGGATCAGGATCAGGATCAGGATCAGGACCAGGATCAGGATCAGACAGGACTGAACCGTTCTTAATACAGCATTTTTGGTAACGTCAACAGTTGCCACGGAAATAAACTCTGTACATTCTTAGATGATTGTAACTGTTTTGCACCAATGATGTCATCACAATCACGTCACATTAACGAAACGCTTAAATTGTACTCAACTACATTCAAGATTGCTTTGAATTTAGAGTTAATATCTACACATCTATATATGTGTATGTGTGTGTGTGTGTTGCCTTGCCTCCAGCTTCTTCTCCCTCTCCACTAGCGCCTCCTTCTGGCTGCCGATGTACTCGCTCAGCATGCGTGCCAGCTGCCTGCGGTCCTCCAGCTCGGCGGCCAGCCTCCCGTTGTACTCGGCCAGCAGCAGACACGCCTCGTCCACCGTCTTCGACAGCTTGTCCGCCGCCTCCTTGTCTGCGTCGGACGCAAAAGGAGGGAGGGACACGAGCTTCATTCACCGTCTTTCACAATAACAAGCGCAACAAGACAAACAGTGTGTGTGTGTGTGTGTGTGTGTGTGTGATCTCTGTTCTGAAGATAAAAGAGGAGGCCTCACCTGCGATCTTCTCCAGCAGAGAGACGTCCTGGACCTCCTGGGGCAGTGAGGCGATCTTCTGACGGACAGCTGCATCGCCCGACGCAGCGTTTTCCAGGTCCTGCAGAGCTTTCACCAGCTCCTCCGTCTGTGTGTGTGTGTGTGTGTGTGTGTAAAGGGGTGGAAAGTGAGAGCAAAAGAGACAAACTAAGTGAAGAACTGATGCTTTTCGCCACATTCCATGCAGTTAAAGAGTCGACTCGGCATCTTACCAGCTGAGCTGCGGTGGAGTCACTGTTGCGTGGGGAGGTGTGGCTTCTGTAGTCGTCATCCTCCTCATCTTCATCCTCCTGGATCTTCTGATAGGTTCGTTTCACAGGTCTCTTCTCTTCTGCAGAGTCAAGTGTAAGCAGAACACCCACACATGTGTCATTCATGTGGTGGCGTGATGTCAGAGGCCTCGTGTGTGAGAACACCTCACCGGTCTGACCTGAAGGTCTGGGGCTGTTGGAGTCCTCGATGGCCAGTTTGAGCTGCTGGATGAAGTCGGCTCTGTAGAGGCTTCTCTCCTTCCAGATGTTCAGCAGGCGCTCCATGTGCTTCTTGCAGTTCTCGTCAGCGTCACTGTGGGGAGGGAGCAGAGGTCAGAGGTCGTGGGAGAAGGGAGGAGTGGCCTAGCTTTGACCTTCTGGTGTCACCAACATATTTCCCTCTACCTGGCAACATGTGAGCAGGCGTCCACCAGCACCGTCTCAAAGTCTTTAGTGAACTCAGGTCCTTTCTTCTTGCTGTTCTGGATGACATCATTGGCCAAATACAGGAAAGTCAACTTCCTGCTGCTTTTAGCCGCTTTTAAAACACAAAAACAAACTGATTTATAGACCCGACTCTTAACATGCAACGCTGTGACTCCTGTCTGAGCACATTCTTTAAAACAGAGTTGTACATGTTGATATTCATAGCACACACACACACATATTATTTAATGCTGACTGATGTCTTTATCAACAGTCAGACTGTATTAAAGCTTCATATTACAGTATTGTATTGTGGAGCCACGTGACTCTAAATCCAACTGCTGCTCTGAGCAGAAGGCCCACAAACCTACAAGGCTTGACTGAACTCATCCATGTCTCTGAATGAGGACAGCAGGTCAAACAAAGACAGCATGTTCAGACTAACTTCACCTGTAACAGGGCTCAGTGTGTTCATACTGTAAACAATTAAATAACTGAACAGAGAAATATAAGAGATGCGTGCCTGTATTCTTTGATTCATGTTTATCTGCACAGATTTAGAATCATAAAAACAAAACAATCACAGTCCCAGGTAGGACAACAATGCGCCGCTCTGGACTCAAGGAGAGCAAGCAGGAGTAAACATGTGTAGCTTTGAATAAATAGCCGACAGTTTAAGATGTAAACTGTGACGAAAGTGAACATGAAGCCTCCGGCCTTCAGACTGACCTTTCTTCAGCTCTCGGTGCCAGACTTTGACGATCATGCCGGAGTGTTTCCTGTGGTGGATAATCCACAGCGACAGAGTCTGGACGCTCTGCTGAGAGCTGCTGAGCTCTAGAAGCTTCTTCTCCAGGGCGGACTCGGAGAACGACGACATATCGGGACGCGTGTGTGTGTCTGTGTGTGTATGTACGCCTGTGTGTGTTTACCACCTGTGACCCACACCGAGCTGCTCCGGGTAGACTCGCTCTGTCATCAAAACTCGCTGTGTCGGATTCACACTAAACCCGAACTCTCCGCTCCGCTACACGCCCCGTTCGCTCCTTAACCAGCTGAGTTACCGGGTAAACCTGCTAACCGACTAGTTAGCGTGCAGACTGACTCACTGTTTACCAGTTGTTGTTTATTTTCTGCTTGTAGCGTTTGTTTACAGCCCGAGCTAGCAGTTAGCCCGCTTAGCTAAGCCGCGACGCAGCCTCGCGCCGGTACTTTAACTCGACTTTCACCGAACCGAACCGCTCAGAGATTTGTGCAAAATGTCTCCAGTGCGCAAACGGAACAAACGAAGCCACGAAAGAGCGACGGTGAAACTCCGCTTTTCTTCTCTTGTCTAACTCCTCAGAGAGATCTCCTCGAAAAAATGGCAGCCTGCACTTTCACCTCGACATGTGCGTCGCGTAGCAGTGACGCAGTCCGAGCAGGTGTCCTCCGCTTTATCATCACTGACAAGATGATAACAAGCTAGACAATGGATATGTCACAAAAACGGACAAACCACTGACGATATTGATTAGTTGTGAAAAGTTTCTGACATGTAAAAGTTATCAATCGTTAGTTATTCGAACAAAAGAACGTTTCTCCCCGTCGGGGAATCGAACCCCGGTCTTCCGCGTGACAGGCGGAGATACTGTCCACTATACTAACGAGGACTGGTGACTTCCGATGATGTCATGGTCGGTGTAACTCAAGTTTAGGCGGTTGAGTCAAGGGTATGGCAATAAACCAAGTCCCAGATCAGATATTTGAGCTACCCCGATAAAGTGACCCTCCATGGCACCACTCCTCGTTAGTATAGTGGACAGTATCTCCGCCTGTCACGCGGAAGACCGGGGTTCGATTCCCCGACGGGGAGATTACATTTATGCACAGACCCCATCGACTGATCGTCCCTCTACCTCCACCCTTTTAATCATAGGAACACGTCCGTGTACCCCCATTCCAAGTATATCTTCCCCTCACCAGGGACTCGACCCCGGTCTGCATCACCGTGATGACAGGACAACAAGTCAACCTTTATGTATCTTCAGGTTCCCATATTACAGATCAATCCTCCTTTAATTCTGAGAGACAATGCACAATGCAAATGTTTTCACTTCAGTATTGTGGTTGTATACACATGGAAATCCCTCACTAACACTTTACATGTCCATTTGCCTCCATCTTCCTGCGGTCGACTAAAAGGACAATATTGCTGTCAAAACAAAGGCTTTGGGTCTCTGCACACAGGCGAGTTTCAGGCAAATTGGTGCGTCAGCAAAACAGGTGTGTTTCACAAAAGGAGCCTCAAATATCAACCAAAAGGCAAATTCAGCCAGAGAATGACTGAGAAACACTTCCTGTTTACTCTGATTTCTTTACTTTTCAGTATAAAACTTAATATTTCAACTGAGACCTTAAGAGAAAACATGTAATGACACGACATGAACATATAAAAGTATAATGTCATAGCAGTTAAATCTAAAAGGTTTAAGCAAACAGTTGACAAAATACTTTCAAAATCAGTATTTTGTTTGTGTTTGTTTATTTATTTAATATATTGTTGGGTTTGTTAATGTATGTTTCCCACATTGATTCTTGAAAAGGTTGCATGTTTGTTTTCCTGTTAATTTTTTCTGGATTAATTAATTGCATTATTGAAATATCTAATTTTACTCGCAAACTATAGAAGCAAATGAAGATGATGGCAGTTGACGTCATCGTTCCTGCCTGCATCTTTAACAGAGTGAAGCAGCTTTATAAATAATGACAAACCGGCTGAGTTACAGGTTACAGTTGTGTGTCACTGCTGAAAGATTAATGAAAAAGCACCGGTCTCCCTGTTCATGGCTTATTTCATTTACGCAATTCATTTCACTGCACGGCCACACAAACAAATCCTACATGCAAACCTGCGCCACACAAACTTTTCAGTCCCCGGAAAGATGCAAACTTCCCAAACCCCATTTTCAAAGCAGCGCTGATCCGCTCTGCAGGCCGCTGATAAGACAGTGAAGTGAAGTGTGTGTGTGAGTGTGTGAGGTGCAGGTCAAGGGTGTGAACATGTGTGCTGCCCTGCTCCTCGCTGTGGGCTGCATATCGATGCAGCGCGCCGGTGCAGAGCTGGATTACCTCTCTCAGGGCAGAGGCATGCAGCTGCAGGGAGACTTCTCCATAGCGGGATTCTTTCCTCTCCATTACGCAGACGGAGCCGAGCCTGGTCGGCCCGCTTTGGGACCATGCAACCAGTGAGTAGACTGATTTCTATCAAATGCACCTCCCCGTCGGGGAATCGAACCGTCGATCTAGGTCTTCTGCGTGACAGGCGGAAGCAGGAGGAGTGATTTTTCATTTTGTCTGTTTGGTTCATATATCACATCAAGGACTTGGTTGAGTTCTTTCTGCTGACCTACACCGACAAAATGCAGATCTTCACTACCACTCCTCGTTAGTATAGTGGACAGTATCTCCGCCTGTCACGCGGAAGACCGGGGTTCGATTCCCCGACGGGGAGAATCCTACTATTGAGAGACTCTTTCGCTTACCTGCAACGAAAACGTTGATCTTGTCAATGTAATTCACAAGACGGTTGAAGAAGGTGGATTTCAAACATCTAACAGCTTGAATAGTCAGATTGTCTCTGAGGAAGATGTCCATATACCTACAGTATCTGCTTCTCCTCAGGGAATCCAACACCGTTCTTCCCCGTGCAGGCCGGGTTTATGTCCACTGTCCAGTTTTAAAGGTGATCCAGATTTTTCATCTCAGGCAAAAAATAAGTATGTATGCCTAGGTTGGATCTCCGCTATGAGATCAGTTATCGATCAAGATCATTACAGACGGCAGCGACGTAACAGGTAACAGTGACTTCGACCAAGTAAGGTTTAACAATAACCGCGCCGTCGGGGAATCGAACCTCGGTCTTCAGAGCAACAGGCGGAGATACTGTCCACCATACTAACGAAGAATGGTGCACAATGTTGGAGTTGGTGCAGGTCAGATACACGACTAAGGACGAGTACGACGTGTGAACGTATCTCATGGTGTTGTGGCTTCAAAGCAGCTTCTCTCATTATGATCTGTAGAATATGAGCTCATATTGTTTCCTGTTGTCTTCTCCAGAGGCAAAATAAACCGGCATGGCTTTCACCTGATGCAGGCCATGAGATTCGCCGTGGAGGAAATCAACAACGGCAGCGGCGGGTCGCCTGTCTTGCCTGGAGTGACGCTGGGGTATCAGATGTACGACATCTGCTCAAAGCCCGCCAGCATCCTGGCCACGCTGGACCTCCTGGAGCAGCAGCAGCATCAGCGGGGCGGCGGCGCCTCGGAGGCCGCGCACAGAGCGGTGGCTGTGATCGGACCTGACAGCAGCAGCAAGTCCTTCACCCCCGCTGCTCTCCTGGGGACCCATTACATCCCACAAGTACTGCAGTGATGTAGTAAACTATACAGTCATGGAGTAGAACAAACAACAATAAAAGTCAAAGTCAACGAGTATTACTCATATTATCACTCACAAATACAATCTATGAGTAAAAAGTCAGAAACTCTCAAAAGTAAAAAACTAAATTTTTAATTGAAGGGCTTTTTATTTATTTATAAATGTATCATTTTTATACTTTTAAGTTTTGGTGATGATCCGGATTTGTCTTGCAACCAAACAACAGAAATGTCATATTTCCGTTAACGTTTTCGATAAAGACGGCAGTGCCATAACGTTTCACAGGTAAGGTTGGAACTGGAACGACTTATCCCTTTCCCCGTCGGGTTTCGAACCCTGGTCTTCCGCGTGACAGGCAGAAATACTGTCCACTATATTAACGAGGAATGTAGTAAGAGTGTCAATCTCGTCGAATTACGTCAGATAAACGATCAAAGAAGTCGGAACATGTTAGGATTTTCGCTCTCCCTATGTGACCTGCAGGTTCTTGGGTTCAGACTCGGTGTGTTCTTCTCTCCACTTCAGATCGCATATGAAGCATCAAACGAAATGCTGAGCAACAAGTTCCTCTATCCGTCCTTCTTCCGCACCATTCCCAGTGACAAGAACCAGGTGACGGCCATGCTCCAGCTGCTGGTTCGCTTCGGGTGGACCTGGGTCGCTCTGCTGGGCAGCGATAACGCGTACGGGCTGCAGGGCATGCAGAGTCTGTCCCAGCAAGCCCCGCACTACGGCATCTGCATCGCCTACCAGGGAGTCATCCCCGCACGGACCGACGAGACGGTGCAGAGGATGAGGAACATGGTGGAGAACATCCTGACCACAAAAGTCAACACCATCGTGGTCTTCTCCAGCAAGTCCAAACTGAGCGGCTTCTTCCCGTTTGTGGTGGAGAAGAACGTGACAGGTGGGGGAAGTTTAGGATCGTGTGACCAATAAAAGTCCTGTTGACCTTTAAGGTGAAGGAAATTAAATTAATCAGATTAGAAAATAAAATGTAAGTAAGCTATCAGACACAAAAAGGTAAGTCTCCCCGTCGGGGAATCGAACCCCGGTCTTCCGCGTGACAGGCGGAGATACTGTCCACTATACTAACGAGGAAGGCTTAATTTAGTTATCAATTTGTCAGGCTAGGTAGGACGAGGACGGAGGGGGGTTCACTATGTAAACATCAATGTCTTATCACCTGTGCAGGTAAGGTCTGGATCGGGACGGAGGACTGGTCTGTGGCGTCCCTCATATCAGGGATTCGAGGGGTCCACACCATCGGCACGGTGCTCGGCGTGTCCGTCAAACAAGCGTCCCTCTCTGGTTTGGAGGAGTTTGAGAGTAAGGACGCAGATGCTGCGGAACAGGAAGTGTCCAATAAAAGATCAGGAAACGCCTGCCTGCAGAGCGCCGACCTCTACACAATGGCCGGGCAGTCGACTGCGCTGGAGAGCTATGACATCATCTCCTCCTTCAACGTGTACAAGGCGGTTTATGCTGTGGCGCACGCGCTCCATAAAGCACTGGAGTGTGATTCTGGGGAGTGCCACAAGGGGGCGATACAACCCTGGCAGGTGAGCGTGTGAAACATGACGAAGTGATTCGAAGGTGCTTCACTGTGAATTACAACCTCTTCCTCCTCTTGTTTCCTCTTCTCAGGTTCTGCCGTGGCTGAAACAGGTCAGATTCTCTGTGAGGAACACCTCCGTGTACTTTGACCAGAACGGTGACCCGCCCACGGGATATGACATCGTGGCCTGGGTGTGGCGAGGGACGGACTGGTCCCTCAGATGCGTGGGCTCCTTCTCCCCAGACCCCATCAGCCTCACAATTGACGCCACTCAGATCGAGTGGCACAGCAATGGAACTGTAAGAGCTGATCACCTTTACGCAAACCCAAATAGAATTGTATTGAAAATATTAAACAATAAAAGATGTTTCTCCCCGTCGGGGAATCGAACCCCGGTCTTCCGCGCGACAGGCGGAGATACTGTCCACTATACTAACGAGGAGCGGTGTGTGATTGCGTCATCTTGCCGATCTACGTCAAATATCAGATCAAGGATTCGGTTGATTGCCGTCTATTGATCGGGCTTGATAGAGGATTCTGGAGGAGTATTCTCTTTAAGAAGTGTAAAATAAGCAACATTAAATTAGATTTTATATGCAACATGACGTCATATTGACGCATCTTTGTTTGTCTCCTGTGCCGGCGGTGAGGAGCCGCCGCCGTCCGTCTGCTCCCCGGCCTGTGCTGTGGGTCACAGGCAGCTGATGAAGGGGCATCACACCTGCTGCTTCGACTGCCTGCCCTGCCCCGCCGCCACCTTCCTCAACAGAAGCGGTAACACACACACACACACTGTGGAAATGTTATATATCACCAATAGTTGATTGTATTGTCCTGTAGTTAAGTGAATCTATAGTTCTTACACCAGTTTTACGTGGATTTCTTGATGAATTCCCCTGAGCCGTGTCAGATTGGCCAGCAGGTGGTGCTGTGCGCTCATACTGAAACTGTCGACCCAGTGTTAGGGGAAGTAAACAATACACATGAGTACAAGTACCACAGTGACAATAACAAGGCTTTTTGGGTGTTTTTAAGTTAAAAAGTTTTGTTATGAAGTGAAAACTTTGTTCATAAACATTCAGATGATTTGAAGAAGAAATAAAAGAAAGATTCAAATTAGTTAGGAGAGGAAACAAGGAATGGATGGAGGTAGAAGGGAGCAAAGTGTGGGAGCCATAAATGACCTCCACCTCCTCTTCTCTTCTCTCTCTCCTCTCTTCACCTGCTCCTCTTCCTCAGCTTTGACTACCTGCCAGCCGTGCTTGAGGGAGCAGTGGTCGCCTCCCACCAGTGAGCAGTGTCTGGACCGGGCCGTCCTGCTGCTGGCCTGGGACGACCCCCTAACTGTGGCCCTGCTCGTCTTCTTGGCCACCTGCGTCCTCATGACCTCTGGCTCTGCGTTGGTCCTCCTGATCAACCTGAACACGCCTGTGGCCAAATCTGCCGGAGGCCGCACCTGCCTGCTGATGCTGGCGGCCCTGACGGTCGCCGCCTTGAGCTCTTTGTGCCACTTTGGCGAGCCGTCGCCTCTGTCCTGCATCCTCAAACAGCCTCTGTTCAACTTCAGCTTCACCGTGTGCCTGGCCTGTATCACCGTGCGCTCCTTCCAAGTCGTCTGCATCTTCAAATTTGCGTCCAAGCTCCCAGCGTTCTATGATAAGTGGACCAAAAATCACGGGCCAGAGTTCACTATCCTCCTGGTTTCCATCTTCATCCTGCTCCTCTCTATTTTCCGTGTGGGTCTCAACCCTCCCCAGCCGTCCAAAGATCTTGACTTCTACCATGACAGCATCGTGTTGGAGTGCAGTAACACCCTCTCACCCGGGGCCATGCTGGAGCTAGGTTACGTGTCAATGCTCAGCGCTCTCTGCTTTGCCTTCAGCTACATGGGCAAGGACCTGCCAGCCAACTACAATGAGGCCAAGTGTGTCACCTTCAGTCTCATGGTCTACATGATCTCCTGGATGAGCTTCTTCACCATCTACTTCATCAGCAGAGGCTCCTTCACCATGGCGGCCCAGGTGTTTGCCACCCTCTTCAGCGTCCTGGCCTTTCTCGGCGGTTACTTCCTGCCTAAAATTTATATCATCGTCCTCAAGCCACAAATGAACACAACTGGTCACTTTCAAAACTGCATTCAAATGTACACCATGAACAAATAGTGAGGCTTTGCAGAGGAATCTGACATTACAGGGGTTAAGTTTGTACATATTTACATTTTAGTTCATCTTATTATGAGGGTAAGATTTAAAGAATAGACATCATAAATGACAGTACAGCTCCAACTCATCAATCAATCATGAAGAGTATGCCCTGACCCCTCTGTGATGTGTGTGTGTGTTGTCATTTGTAAGTGGGGAGCGCATGACAAATGTCAGATGATATGTTTGTATGTGATTTGACCAAATAAAGTTTCTTCTTCTTTCAAGAAACACTAAACCAAAAAAGTTTATCTCCCCGTCGGGGAATCGAACCCCGGTCTTCCGCGTGACAGGCGGAGATACTGTCCACTATACTAACGAGGATTGATACCATCTGGTAATGTCAGATTAGATTACACATAGCAGGAAGGGAAGGAAGGGTAGTGTCGGTCAGAGATACCGCACAGTGACCACAAGGGGGCATCGTTGTCCACGCAACTGCGAGAAAAACATCAACCTGAACGCAGCCGTTCCAGCAGACAGGACGCCATCTCGTTCATTAAGGTCTTATCTGCTGTTGTCTTGTTGATCTCCCCAAAGGCTCCTGTCCCTCTGCCGTGATGCTGACCAATGGCTGGAATGTTTTCAATTCCAGTTTGGGGTTCATGGGATGATGAAGACGAGGCTGCTGGAAGAGAATCAGGGTTTCTAGTTAATCTGAGTATTGATTTTAATGTTGTAGGAGTGAATAGGTTATACTTCATCCTACTTTCTTCACAAATTGTTTATCTGTAGTGTTTTTATTCTGTTATTTGGGGTTTCTTTCTCTTTTAAATGGGCAGCCATGGTCTCTACACATTAAGCTGTTAATGTCATCATTGAGCGATGGAGTCATAATTAGAGGATTGTCAGGCCTTGGTGGAGGTATGTACTCTTAATGAGTACCTCTCTAGTGTCTTTGTGTGTCTGTATGGTGTGGAAATAAAGGCTATCTATGTTTTGCTGTGTGTGAGACATTGTTTCATTGGATGCAATTCCAAAGTCCAGGGAATTGATTAGCATGCAGATCGGCTCCCTGAGGACTCTCACGCTCTTTCACATGGATATGGGACTTTGTTTGATTAGTGGATCTTTTCATTCCATCACGGGATGAGAGAAGAAAGCAGGCCATCTGGAGGAGGCTTTTCACGATATATAGGCTAGGAATACCCAAGGGCCTGGTTAAAGCAGCGGAGACATTTGGGAGAGCCAGGAACATCTCTGCCTGGAGACAAGGAGCCTATTTGTGGGGCTTATTCACTTATTTCACCTTCTCCATACATATTGGGGGATCGCTCTGTGCTAACACTGAATGTGAAATCCAAAAAAACACCAGAGAAACAAATAAGTGATAGAAGAAATTTATATAAAAATATCACCAACAGGAGATTGTCTATAGTTTTACATATTCCCTTTAAGGTAACATTAAATAGCTGTGATTTAATTTGCTCGTTGGAGTGTACTTTACATGTTTCTCTTCACTTCCTGTTGCTGAGAGCATAGTCTGAGCTGTCCTCACCACAAGAAGACCCAATTTATGTTGAATGGGGAAATAAAGGCCATGTAGTGATTGGTTTAAACGGAATTGTTGTATATTTGGTTTATCATTACTGAGCCTGATGGGATTATGATGAAATGCCTCATGGGATAAGACACCAAATGAATGATAAGGAACTATCTTAAATCGTAGTCTTATAATTGAGATGATGAGTCATGATTATGGTGAGGCCTATTTCTAGTTGCAGTCAAATACTTTTAGATTTACTATTTGATGATGTATTAGTAAAATCCTCCACATTTCATTCACAATCCGTAAAAAGTAAGCGAATTTAGATGTTTTGACGAACGAGACAAATGATCGAGCAGATCACCTGTTTATATCCACACACACACACTGACACACACACAAGTCTGAGGCCTGTGGCTGTAAAAATGTGCTGGACTATCTGCCAGAGCGTAAACGTGTAGTTTGTAGTTAGTCCCTCTGCCGTGAGCCTCTGAGCTCCGCCACTCGCCAGCTGTTCCCTCTTTGACTCTAACTTGTGCTTTCTCCCTGCAGCTTTTGTTCTTTTGTCCCGCTTTCCAAATTAAAAGCCCCTCAGTGAGGCGCGTGCTGTGTCAATACGCAGAGCGTGTCTGGAAGGAGAGCGGAGCCGGACCGAACCATTAAAGTAAATCAGGGGGGAGGTTGGAGGGAATAAATAATTCACCAACAGGCGTTCGAGTTGGTTTAAGTGCTATGAAGTTTTGTTTTAACAGTGTGTAGGAATTATTTGTTGTATTTATGAATTAAATGGAGTAAACTTGAGAGGCAAACACGTCTCTCAGGAAATGAAAATGACACCCCCCCCCTCCTTCACTGAGAAGATGGAGTTGCCTGAAACAGATGTCCCAGAGGCGAGTGTTTCTCATCCCAGCAGAAGAGAAAGTGAACAAACCACCGCCGCCTCCTGAAGTGATGCGACAGAAGGACCGAGGACACAGAATAAGGTACAAGATACGACTTATCTTTACAACAGAAGACGATGAGAACCGCGGTTAGATAACAGCGTTAAGTCTACGATGTTAAACAGTGTCAGAGTGTGAGTGTGTGTACTTTAGTGAAACTCAAGTCGCTGCAAACACACTGAGAATAATCCAAAACAAACTAAGTTACGATCCGTTTCCGCTCTCCTGTCACACATCATATTTTAGTTAATCGAAAAAAGTTGTTAAAATTAATACTGTCAAGAATTGTGAATAAGTTGATATTTCAATTATATACCAAAGTATGGAGTGTATGATTTCATGCTCTGGTGGCCTGTGAGTCTCTGTCATCTCCTCAGGCTTTAAAGCTGCTGTTCAGAGATGCAGTCTGACAGAGCAGCAGGCTGTCTTCACACACACATGGCACCACAGGGGGTCTGCTGGCCTCCGCGCTGCTTGCTGGCAGTTGTTTGTGTCTCCTGATGCAGAATCAACACCAAACCCCTGCGAGTCTCCACTTGTTGACAGACCTGCAGTGTTGTGCCGGTGCTAAAGGCGGCACCTTAGTGTTTCTTTGCCCCCTGGAGTCTCTCACTTGTTCTGTCAGCACTGGGCACTGCAGGCTGAGAGGCTTTAACCACACACTGCTTATGGCCGGAGCTGACCACCGGTGACTGACCACAGGCCTCAAAACTGATGAGTCAGAGGGACGAGGTGTCACGATCCCGAGCCGGCCCTGGAGAACAATAGAGCATGTCTCTCTGCTCTGTGACAGAGCTGCTGTGTCTGCTCAGCATATGGCCTCCAGTGAGAGCAGCAGGCGGCCATGCTCCTTATTACATTTGCATTGTGTCTGCTGGAAAACTAAGAAGCGGCCGCTCCTCCACCTGAATGCATGTTGACAAAGCACAGAGTCTGCCGGTGTAGGAGCTCTGTCTTTGATTTCATTTTGTCTGAACAGTGGTGTTAGGCCGTGTTGTTGATGTGATCACACCCTCCTATCTGCAGTCTGCTGCTCTGTGTGGAGTTCCCCGAGCTTCTTCGGGTTAGGATCTGACTCCTGTGACGCAAAGCTTTGTAACACAACACTTCCTCTCCTGCTGCTCCCCCACACTGATTCACTTCAGCCCACAGTGTGTACAGAACGGATCCATTTTGCTGAATGGATTTTGGCTTCTCATCAGACTCTGGAATAAGCTGCATGCTGTAAAGTCGTTTGGTTTCTTCCATAGTATCAGCATTCACTGGAGAATCTTAATTACAGGGTTCAGATGGGCCTCGGTTCTGGTTTCAGGCATCCCTCACTGTTTCCTAGGCTGCGCCGGTCCCCGTTGGTAATTCCAGGGCCGACCACAGTGGTAATGAGCACGGCGGTGGCGGCATTCCAGGAGATCGCAGCTCCAAAGGCTCATGGGAAAGGGTGTTGGGGGAAGTCTGGGAGACAGTGAATCCACATCATGATCTCCTGTCATAAACACACACTTCCCTAGATGTTACAGCGGCGGATGGGTGGGACGGCCCGTTATCAACCCCGACACGTTCCTAGATCGTCGGCATTAGAGTGATCACACACACACACACACACACACACAGACACACACTCCTATTAAAATGTTTTGGCTATGCCCATCAATCAGGTGGAGTCTCCAGTATCAGCAGCGATCCGTGCAGGAAATGGATTCTGATTCCTGTTGTGCTGCATGGAGGAAAGCAGCCGGCCTGCAGACAATAAAGTCCACACACACCCGGGCTTCATGTAAGCTGTGACCAATGGCATCAGCTTCTTGGCACACACTCGGCACGTCTAGTCAGATCTGCTGTTTGACGCGTTCACACCCACTCACTCTGCTCAGAGCCTCGACCACAGACATTGTGAGAGTTCTGGGGTGTAAGCGGGTAAATCCCACATCGCCCTGCCTGTCTCTGATTACTGCAGAGGGAGCCGTGCGTCTGGGAACATAATGGGCCGTGACCTCGCAGACTCAGCTCAGCTCGGCTCCTCTCCTCGCTCTCACTGCAGCCTTGTCGGAGGCCCGAGTCGTCAGCAGATCTTGTGCCCACAGCAGATTAGCGCGGCCGCTGGGTGGATACGGGCTTCTTTGTTGCAGTGTTGTTACACCGAGCGGGCCGTGCGTATCGGAGCTGCCTGTGTCCTCTTTGTGCTGCTGGACGCCCCGACGCTGCGTCAGTTCACATGAGTTGCGGCGCTGAATGGGCCGGACCTGTGGGATGGACACAATAACATCCTGTCAGGGGAGGCTCTCATCCACACGGGCTCAGTGTTCTTCCTGGTCCCTACAGGAAAACGGCTGATACTCATCTCTAAACAACACGAGGCAGGAGCTGGGGATTACACACACACACACACACACACACACACACACACACACAGAGCTACTGGCCACTGTGTGTGTGGCCAGTAGCTCTGTTTTTAATCACGTTACTCTCTTGGACTGCTGTTCTACTGATTCGCTGTTGTTGCGATGTATTTTGTTGGTGATCTAAAAACAATGAGTCATTTCTCCCTCAACCAGCCTCTGACCTCCTCACCTGATTTGATAGATTGAACACTTTGCCTCAATCTACCCCAACATCTGCGTCTGAGTCTTGTTGTGTTTGTTTTCCTCCCCGGCTGACGGTTCCGCGTCACGTTGTTGTATATTGTGGGTCAGCTGTTGAGCTGTGAGACGACAATGGAGCGGAGCCATAAACATGAGTTGTGTTGGTCGGTTTGTGAGTGTGTGTTAGTGAGATGGACAATGTGGCCCAGGAGTCAGCAGGGACCTTGTGAGCTGCTGCTGTGTGGACAAACCCAGCATTGTGACATTCTTCCACTTCAAAGCCCCCAGAGGGTTGTGTGGACACTGGTTGAATAGGAGAGGAGGGAGGGGCCGGGAGGGGAACAGGTGCAGAGCCTGAGCCGGGTCATTCCTGCTGCCATCTGCTTTCTTTTTCGGGGTGTGGGCTCTTTAAACGCCCTCTGACACGCCTCGCAGCGACACGCTCCCCTGGCCAGCCGCGCCGCGCCCCGTCACCATGGCACCCGATTCGGATTAACCCCCGCACATGTGCCGAGTCAAGCGTGGGGGACTGCTGTCTTTTGTGACTGAGGGGCAGTGAGGAGGAGGAGGAGGAGGGGGAGGAGGAGGAGGAGAGGCGAGCTGCATGGTTAATGTGTGAACACACACTCCTCCCCATTCACTCACTTTTGTTACACAGAGACGGGCAGAAGCCAGAATGAATGAAGTCATCAGGCAGGGGGAGAGAAATGCAGCAGCAGACTTTTCACTCATCTGAAGACGCTGGGTTTGTCTCCACAGGTGAAACTTCTGAGGAAAGAATGACGACGGCCATGGAGAGCAAAGAGGAGATCAGTGACACTGATAGTGGGATTATCCTGCACTCAGGTGAGACCACAAACACACCATCAACACATCAACAACACAACCAGAGTGTAACACGTGTGTAACATGTTAAGATTAGAGCTACTAAAGTTTTCTTACAAATATTTTACTATGAAAAAATCTGTGTAAAGAAGTTTGAGTGCTGAGTTATATTAAGGATGAACTTAATGAATGTTTTGTAAAGTGATGCAGAAAACTACTGTTGATATAAAGTCAAGTGTATGAAAGTAAGTATTAGCAGTAAGAAGTTCTACTAATGAAGCTGTGTGAAGCTGAGTGAAGCTGAGTGAAGCTGAGTGAAGCCTGAGTTGAGCTCCTCTGCCTGTGCTGCAGGTCCAGACAGCCCCACGTCCCCGGTGAAGGACCTGACCACACACACCCGGGCCCTGAAGCTGAAGCATCAGGCCCTGGAGGACCGACTGGAGCTCTGCCTGCTGGAGCTCAGGAAGCTCTGCATCAGGGAGGCGGTGAGTTCGGGTTCTGTTTCAGATGAGAAACATTACAAATGAAAATGAAGAGCTTGTGTTGAGGTGGACTTTTGTGTTCTTCTTGGCAGGAGCTGACGGGTAAACTGCCCTCAGATTATCCTCTGCTCCCGGAGGAGAAAGCACCTCACATCCGACGAAGGATCGGAGCTTCCTTCAAGCTGGACCAGGGGCTGATCCAGCAGCACAAAGAGGTCCAGGCCACAGTCTGCTTCTTTAGGGTGACAGTGGAAGAACAACAGAGAGAGTGAACGGACTGAAACTAAAGCTAGATGTTGCTTGTCTTGTAGGATGTAGAGTTGCAGGCACTGGAGACTGACCTGGCTGTGCAGAGGCAGATCTGTGAGGCGGCCCGCAGACTCTCCCAGGAGGAACACCTCAGAAAACCCCAGAAGAAGAACCGACTGCAGCAGTGCAAGAGGGAGGAGAAGAAGGTGAAGGATCTGCAGGAGGCCGTGTTCCAGCACAGGATCAGGAGCGAGTGCAGCACACCACGCAGCTCTGTCTCCACCGGCCAACACAAAGGTAAGGGCTGAGGGATCTGATGCCCCCTTCTGGACATGCTGTGCACTGCAGGCCCTTGCCAGGCAGCTGTCCTGGGTGAAGGTTGGAGGTTGCTGAGGTTGAGTGAAGGTTTGGTTCTTTAATCAACGCTGTTTTCAAACTCTTCCTCTCCTCTCACAGATGCATCTATGTCTGATGACAGCTCTCTGTCTGATGTCGTGGCCCTGGATGACGGTGAGTGAGATCATTCTGTGTCTTTCTCTGCTTTGAATAGTTTTGAATGGTCACACCTGACTGATCTCCTGTGTGTGTGTAGATGTGGACTCGTCTGGCCCTCTCTCTCCTGTGGTGGCTGCTTCCTATTCAGACCCCATCCAGCTGTCAGCCAGGACCCAGCAGTCCCCGGGTCAGACCAGCGTGGAGAATCAACGCTCTCCCATCCAGAACTCTCCATGGAAGGAGTCCAGCCTGGACCAGCCTTATCAGAAGCCTCAGACCAAACCCAACTCAGTGTGCAGCAGCAGATCCAGGTAGAGCCGGAAGCCAGAACATCTCAGTGATCCGGCTGCAGCAGAGAACATGTGGAGGATAGATGTAGAGGTCAAACCTTTGTGTGAGTGTCAGCATGTCTCACGTGATCCGCCCTGTTTGTGTGTGTGTGCAGTAGTCCAGCAGGAGCCCCGGTGTGTGTGGAGAGCAGCAGGGCTCTTCCCTCCCTGCTGATGAAGAACGTGGCCCTGCTGCACACACACTCCACCAGCGCCCCCTCCACCCCAGAGCTGCACATACGCAGACAATACTCCCAGTCCTTCAGGTACAGAGGCCCGTGTGTTAGGATTGGGATGAGTTGAGTTCATTCCTGGGTTGTTGACACTGAACTGTATGTTTTATCTCCTTAGACTTCCCAAGAGTAAACCACCTGCTGACATGGAGCGACTCGGTGCAGAGAACAACAGAGGGCGACCCAGGCTGCCTCAGCGGCGCTGTGTGGCTGATCTGATGGTGCGTTCCCCTGAGTACTCCCCCCGCCGCCTCTACCAGTCCAGCTCAGAGGACAGCAGCTCAGAGCACTCCGTCTCCTCCTACACCAGCTCCCCTGGGAGGGACGGACCCACGGAGATGCCTAAGCTCTGCCCTCCGCCTTACGGGTTCCACTTTGGAGCTCAGAAGAAAGGGCCACCCAGCTTCCCCAGCCCCGGTGCGTTCAAGAACAACAACAACAACCTGCCCCAAGCCAGCCCGGCTTTCATCAGACCCCTGCCTGAGGAGGGCCCCCTCTCCCCTCAGGACCTGGACATGGGGAAGTGCTACCTGTCCTCCCCTCCCGTTGCCCGCAGGACTGAGCAGAAGCCGTGGCAGGAGGGAGCACCATCTCCGAGGAGAACGCTGTCAGCGATGAAGCCCCCTCCTCCCTACACCAGGCTGGTCCGGACGCCCTCGCTGAAGGAGTATCCCAACCACGCCATCAGGCTGATGCCCAGGGAGATGGTGTCAGAGGAGCTCAAGTCCTGGCACCAGAGGAACCAGCTGCACAAGATACAGCCGAGCCCCCATAACCTGAAGAGCCCAACGTCTGCTCGCCTGACTGCCTTCCACCAGGTCGGTACTGATCCACTACACCTGCATTCAACAGGGCCATGTTCAGTGACACATCATGTAAACACTGATTTCACGTTTGTCTCCGCAGGGTTCAGGTAACGTGGTTCTTCAGAGGGCTGTAGATGGAACTCCTCTCCAGTGGTTTGTGGCAGAAGACGCAGAAATAGTGAGCCAGGTGTGACGGACAGGAAGGACATGACACACCGACATGTGTGTGTTCCTCTATTTGTGAATTGATTGTCTTTAAAAGGACTGAGAGAGATCGTTTGCCCAAAGAGGCGCGGCTCTGTCATGAACATGATGCAGCACGTGTGGACCTGTTGCTACGGCGATGAGCACATCTCTCACTTTTGATTAATTTAAAAAAAAAGTATGTAAGGAGATTTGCCCCTTTTATTTATTTTAAATGGTTTCTAAAGGTTTGTTAGGTGAAATCAGCTGCATATGCTTCCATTAACTGTCAAACAGAGTTTAGGAATGAAATGAAACTGTGGTTTCATGAATCACTCTTGTGGCTGGCTCACAGTTTTTTGCACATTTAAATTCACCTACAGTAGTTTTTATTCCATTCCTAATATAAGTCTTTATTTTATATTTATCTATTATTTAAAGTTTCCTCCTTACAGAATAGAGAGCTATAAAGAAGAGTTCTCATGTGTTCGACAAACACAGACGGCTTTCTACCTGCAGAAGAGTCGTGGCAGTGAATGAAGCTGAACTTTCATTCTTTTATTAACTCCTTCATGACCTGATCCATGTTGATGTGCCGGTGGGTTGTTGGATGTTTCCACTGTGTTGTGGTGTTTTGTTACTAACCAAGTGTGTGTATCAGTTTTGATATTTTTGGTATATTTATAATAAAGAAGTATGACAGAGTTCAGTTCACAGTTTATTATTAAACTTGATCCCAAACTATATGGAGAGGAAACGACTCACAGGCAGGAAAGGAGTTTTATCTTCATACACACATAAGCTGTCTACACACTTTAACTGTTCAGTCCCATACAGAGGAGTCATACATGTTACTGCTAACTGGACTCCATCAGATCCATCATGACACACTGATGAGGAGATAAGTGAGAGTAACGACACTCAGACACACAATGAGGGGAAAGCAGAGGTGCGGCCCGCGAATGCGATGAGTCCAGTGAGCCAGGAGACGTCTCCACCAAGATCCACACCTACAGAGCAGAGACACACACACACACACACTCTCACCTGGACACACAAGCATCACATGTCATTTATCACAAGGCTGCCTAGCAACACGCTGACTTACGTGCCCACAGAGAATCTGTGGTGAAGGTTTGAGCTCCTCTTCTCCTTCTTCTTTGACAGAGCAGCTTTGCCTCTGTGTCTCTGTCGCAGCAGCGTGTCCACAGTTACACTGGAACGCAGACACACAGAAGCACTCAATACTCAAGTGTGACATCATGCAAAGTTAAAAAAATAACACAAACATCTCATAATGACATATTGTGTTTAGTGAAGGTGTTGATGCAGGAGACGTCCTCTTGACGCATTGTGTTATTAATGATTATAGCATGAAAACTCCATTTGAATATGATTCACATGTGTAAACTCTTTCATATGTAGCTGTTATGCTGCTTAGGAACATAAGTAAGCTCCATTTACTCTTCTAAATGTATCATGGGTGAAGTTAATGTGAATGTTCGAGTCAGTCAGCTGAGTCTGGGGGTCTCTGGTGGACAGAATAGATAACGCCTATCAATCATCACCCTACCGATTGAACACTGACTGGACTGAGATTGTTCTTTGACACATAGATCAGGGGAGAGCGCGAACGCAGTCCCCCACTACCAGAAATTATGCAGTCGAGATTCCCACATTTGGGGAATTCGCAGTGGTCAGCACAACCGGAGTGCAATGGCTGAGCCTCGCCCTGGGTGAACCACCTTCATGATCATGGTATCTCCCCTGCCAGGTAAGTATGAGTTGCCATGGTCACAGATGCTCAGGTCATTCACAGACGTTCCTCAGCGACTCACGGTCACGTCACTAATTCACACGGAATGCCATTTACCAGACGCAGCGGCGCTTTGTCAATGTTTCGTGAACGAACACACCAAACTTTACGTGACCGCCCTCATACATTCATGATCAGACGATTTGCGATGTGATCCTCGATTAAATGAACACACATTCCCATCACGCAATGCGGCATTTCATCTCAAGCTGTACCCCGAATACATCATGCTCAGCTTTAAACTGCTACGAGAACGCAAGAAAGGCACACAGCGTATCGATCGAAGTAAATCAAATACATGCCATTATCTCTTACAGCCATAGTATGTGAACATCACAAAGGGCGAGTCTAACATACAATGTATTTAAAATAAATGGCAGCACTTTCACGATCTGCGATGAACTGACGCCTTATCCAGGCTCTAACCCCGCCCCCGCCCGTTGACAGGGGTACCACACAATGAATGGATGATGTCACGATGCCCGAGCTGAGAGTTCGAGACGAACTTTCTCTGTATTCTCCAACTCGTTACGCATTTAGTCAATAATAATAATAATAATAATAATAATAATAATAATAATAATAATAATAATACATGGTACATATATTATACAAAAACAATAAAATATGATACGACTGCAAAACCTGTTACAGCTCCTAGGAAAATGTTTGTTTCTAAGCAATTAGGTCGTTAACAACCAAAGAAAAAAAACGGAAAGGAGAAAGTAACAATTTCAAAAATGATTACTTATCTCCATTACAGCTAACAGCGGAACTAACACTTCAACTAATGTACTTATCTGCGTCGTCTGCGAGAATGATAATATTATCTTGATAGCGGTTGTTAATGTTTAACATCACGAGGGGTAGCCTGGAGGTACTGCAATACCAGGTCGATGCGTGGAGTGGACGGAGCAAGCCCCTATTCCATCTCCCTGCTCCAAAAATCAATTTAATATATGGTCCCCGGGTAGGGGACGTATCAGATATTAAACTGATAAGAACAGATACTACACTTGATCTTAGCCAAAAGGCCGAGAAGCGATGCTGACAAATGGTTGAGCGGAGGGACTCTATCCCCGCTCACAGACACCAGCTCACGGTTAAAACACAGATGTGGGGGGGGGGGGGGTGTTCAAGAATACAACAAAGCCGACACAACAGTCATAAGGTGGAATGATGTTGTTGATCAATGTGTAATACAGATTAATTCCAAACGACCCTTTAACAGTCACTCCCTGCTCCGTTACTGCTGGCAAACAGCCAAACCGCTCTGTGCGTTACTTGTGAGTGAACTCATGCTAATCATTCGAGTAAATGTGGCGGTCTCCTATGGACAGAACAGATAACGGACAAATGTGCATAAGGGGTCAAACTATCTTCATTTATTGTTAGTTGTTCTAGCCGCTTTCAGTCTACAAAAAATGAGAAACAAACCGAGTGTTTGACTGGCATCTACGAAACTGCTCCACTTCAAAGCTAGACGTTGCCAGAGAGCAGGGAACACGGACCTATGTGGTGGGATTGGTCATGTTACTTGTTTCTTTTGACAGAGTGAGGAAGCCCCGCAATAAGCAGGGCATCAAAAAATTGGTTGAAACTCTTAATGTTCCTCTCCACGGAAATCTTTAGTAAAAGGCGAAAGATTTATACGATCTGAAGAGAACCCAGAGTGTACTGGTGGTTCAGGGTTAGAGTGTAGGCCCCTATTCTCTGCCACTCGGCTCTCTATTACGGTTTTCAAGACTGCTTTTCCTCTACAAAGATTGAAGACTTTGAACGCCACGTACAGGTCAAACCTGCTTCATACAGAACATAAAGTCAGCCTACTGAATATAAACACTATACATTTAAGATACGTTGTTTTTCCAGTAATTATTCCTATTTATGCAGCGTTTCCACATCAGCGCTGAACAAAGGTAATTTTCCAAGGAAAGATTCTCTGATATGCTATTGCTGTGCGCGATGGAAAGAGGAGCGATACAAATAAGTTTCCCTTCAGGCAAATGAATGAGGCCATACTTTTTCATATCGCAACCAGAGAACGAGCGTCCAGATAAGATGTTATGTGTTTATCGGCGCCGCGTCACAGTTTGCACTTATCAGCTGATCTGATGCATCGTTAGCTTGGCTAGCCGCTAGTATAGCCAAGCTACATATATAGCGTTACAAGCCCAGTTGTGAGGGATTTAAGTCATTAACAACTCAGGAGAAAAGGCAATAACCCGCTGCTAGGTAGGAGAGTTTGGGAACGACCGACTTAAGAAATTCTAGGTTAATAATTTGTTTTATAAAAAGATAGTTAAATAAAAGTACATTTGCAATATGAACCTGTACTTCTTTGCACTTAAATTTACATCTGTTTATAGGTTATAATGCTATGATTTTACTAATCCAGCCCACTTGAATCTACATTTGGCCGAATGTTGCCCCAAACTAAAATATACAGAACACTCAACACTTCTTACCATCAAGACGAGGGAAGCAGGGATATTGAAGTACTGTTGTATTTGTATGGATTATTTCTATTAGACATCATGAGGGGGTGCACCGTTCCTGGAGGTACTGCAATACCAGGTCGATGCGTGGAGTGGACGGAGCAAGCCCCTATTCCATCTCCCTGCTCCAAAAATCAATTTAATATATGGTCCCCGGGTAGGGGACGTATCAGATATTAAACTGATAAGAACAGATACTACACTTGATCTTAGCCAAAAGGCCGAGAAGCGATGCTGTTAAACAGCGGAGTGGAGGGACTCTATCCCCGCTCACACACACAAGCTCACGGTTAAAACACAGATGGGGGGGGGGGTGTTCAAGAATACAACAAAGCCAACACAACAGTCATAAGGTGGAATGATGTTGTTGATCAAAGTATAATACAGATTAATTCCAAACTACCCTTTAAAGGTCACTTCCTGCTCTGTGCGTTACTCGTGTGTGAACTCATGCTAATCAATCGAGTGAATGTGGCGGTCTCTTATGGACAGAACCGATAACAGACAAATGTGCATAAGGGGTCAAACTATCTTCATTTATTGTTAGTTGTTCTAGCCGCTTTCAGTCTACACAAAAATGAAGAGTGTTTGACTGGCATCTACGAAACTGCTCCGCTTCAAAGCTAGACGTTGCCAGAGAGCAGGGAACACGGACCTTTGAGCAGGACCTATGTGGTGGGATTGGTCATGTTACTTGTTTCTTTTGACAGAGTGAGGAAGCCTACAAAAGATTGAAGACTTTGAACGCCACGTACAGGTCAAACCTGCTTCATACAGAACATTAAGTCAGCCTACTGAATATAAACACTATACATTTAAGACGCGTTGTTTTTCCAGAAATTATTCCTGTCTTCCTCTGGCAATTGGGACATTAATATACGGTCTAGCCCTTGAAAGTAAAGCACTGTGGTACAATATCAATCTAAAGGTAGCAGATTTACATTGAACAGTTTCATCAGGGGAGAGCGCGAACGCAGTCCCCCACTACCAGAAATTATGCAATCGAGATTCCCACATTTGGGGAATTCGCAGGGGTCAGCACAACCGGAGTGCAATGGCTGAGCCTCGCCCTGGGTGAACCACCTTCATGATCATGGTATCTCCCTTGCCAGGTAAGTATGAGTTGCTATAGTCACAGATGCTCAACTCATTCACAGGAGTACAGCTCTGACTCACGGTCACAGAGACTACGCACACACCACAACCACCAGAAGCTATTATCTCTTACAACGAGAATGCAAGAAAAGGCATTAAAGCAAATCAAATATATGCTATAATCGCTTTCAGCCTTAGTTAACACCCCAACGAGCGATACTATCATACTATGTATTTAAAACAAAGAGCAACACGCTTTCACCATCTACGACAAACTGCCGCCTAATACAGGCTGTAACCCCGCCCCCGCCCGTTGACACAATGGATGATGTCACGACGAGTATTTGGCTCATAAATTATGACACGATTGCAAATGTGTTGTTCATAAACAAATCCACTGAGTTTCTGGTAAGATGTTGAAATATCTACTCAATAGCTTCAACAATAACAACAGAGAACACCGCAGAGTTCTTGCGTTTCATCTTGGGAGGGCAAAGTGAAATTAGACGATGACTACGGAGTAAGGTTTGATTGAACTCCAGAGAGAATAGTTGGTGTTGAACATCATGAGGGGGTGCACCGTTCCTGGAGGTACTGCAATACCAGGTCGATGCGTGGAGTGGACGGAGCAAGCCCCTATTCCATCTCCCTGCTCCAAAAATCAATTTAATATATGGTCCCCGGGTAGGGGACGTATCAGATATTAAACTGATAAGAACAGATACTACACTTGATCTTAGCCAAAAGGCCGAGAAGCGATGCTGACAAATGGTTGAGCGGAGGGACTCTATCCCCGCTCACAGACACCAGCTCACGGTTAAAACACAGATGTGGGGGGGGGGGGGGTGTTCAAGAATACAACAAAGCCGACACAACAGTCATAAGGTGGAATGATGTTGTTGATCAATGTGTAATACAGATTAATTCCAAACGACCCTTTAACAGTCACTCCCTGCTCCGTTACTGCTGGCAAACAGCCAAACCGCTCTGTGCGTTACTTGTGAGTGAACTCATGCTAATCATTCGGGTAAATGTGGCGGTCTCCTATGGACAGAACAGATAACGGACAAATGTGCATAAGGGGTCAAACTATCTTCATTTATTGTTAGTTGTTCTAGCCGCTTTCAGTCTACAAAAAATGAGAAACAAACCGAGTGTTTGACTGGCATCTACGAAACTGCTCCACTTCAAAGCTAGACGTTGCCAGAGAGCAGGGAACACGGACCTATGTGGTGGGATTGGTCATGTTACTTGTTTCTTTTGACAGAGTGAGGAAGCCCCGCAATAAAGCAGGGCATCAAAAAATTGGTTGAAACTCTTAATGTTCCTCTCCACGGAAATCTTTAGTAAAAGGCGAAAGATTTATACGATCTGAAGAGAACCCAGAGTGTACTGATGGTTCAGGGTTAGAGTGTAGGACCCTATTCTCTGCCACTCGGCTCTCTATTACGGTTTTCAAGACTGCTTTTCCTCTACAAAGATTGAAGACTTTGAACGCCACGTACAGGTCAAACCTGCTTCATACAGAACATAAAGTCAGCCTACTGAATATAAACACTATACATTTAAGATACGTTGTTTTTCCAGTAATTATTCCTATTTATGCAGCGTTTCCACATCAGCGCTGAACAAAGGTAATTTTCCAAGGAAAGATTCTCTGATATGCTATTGCTGTGCGCGATGGAAAGAGGAGCGATACAAATAAGTTTCCCTTCAGGCAAATGAATGAGGCCATACTTTTTCATATCGCAACCAGAGAACGAGCGTCCAGATAAGATGTTATGTGTTTATCGGCGCCGCGTCACAGTTTGCACTTATCAGCTGATCTGATGCATCGTTAGCTTGGCTAGCCGCTAGTATAGCCAAGCTACATATATAGCGTTACAAGCCCAGTTGTGAGGGATTTAAGTCATTAACAACTCAGGAGAAAAGGCAATAACCCGCTGCTAGGTAGGAGAGTTTGGGAACGACCGACTTAAGAAATTCTAGGTTAATAATTTGTTTTATAAAAAGATAGTTAAATAAAAGTACATTTGCAATATGAACCTGTACTTCTTTGCACTTAAATTTACATCTGTTTATAGGTTATAATGCTATGATTTTACTAATCCAGCCCACTTGAATCTACATTTGGCCGAATGTTGCCCCAAACTAAAATATACAGAACACTCAACACTTCTTACCATCAAGACGAGGGAAGCAGGGATATTGAAGTACTGTTGTATTTGTATGGATTATTTCTATTAGACATCATGAGGGGGTGCGCCGTTCCTGGAGGTACTGCAATACCAGGTCGATGCGTGGAGTGGACGGAGCAAGCCCCTATTCCATCTCCCTGCTCCAAAAATCAATTTAATATATGGTCCCCGGGTAGGGGACGTATCAGATACTAAACTGATAAGAACAGATACTACACTTGATCTTAGCCAAAAGGCCGAGAAGCGATGCTGTTAAACAGCGGAGTGGAGGGACTCTATCCCCGCTCACAGACACCAGCTCACGGTTAAAACACAGATGGGGGGGGGGGGTGTTCAAGAATACAACAAAGCCAACACAACAGTCATAAGGTGGAATGATGTTGTTGATCAAAGTATAATACAGATTAATTCCAAACTACCCTTTAAAGGTCACTTCCTGCTCTGTGCGTTACTCGTGTGTGAACTCATGCTAATCAATCGAGTGAATGTGGCGGTCTCTTATGGACAGAACCGATAACAGACAAATGTGCATAAGGGGTCAAACTATCTTCATTTATTGTTAGTTGTTCTAGCCGCTTTCAGTCTACACAAAAATGAAGAGTGTTTGACTGGCATCTACGAAACTGCTCCGCTTCAAAGCTAGACGTTGCCAGAGAGCAGGGAACACGGACCTTTGAGCAGGACCTATGTGGTGGGATTGGTCATGTTACTTGTTTCTTTTGACAGAGTGAGGAAGCCTACAAAAGATTGAAGACTTTGAACGCCACGTACAGGTCAAACCTGCTTCATACAGAACATTAAGTCAGCCTACTGAATATAAACACTATACATTTAAGACGCGTTGTTTTTCCAGAAATTATTCCTGTCTTCCTCTGGCAATTGGGACATTAATATACGGTCTAGCCCTTGAAAGTAAAGCACTGTGGTACAATATCAATCTAAAGGTAGCAGATTTACATTGAACAGTTTCATCAGGGGAGAGCGCGAACGCAGTCCCCCACTACCAGAAATTATGCAATCGAGATTCCCACATTTGGGGAATTCGCAGGGGTCAGCACAACCGGAGTGCAATGGCTGAGCCTCGCCCTGGGTGAACCACCTTCATGATCATGGTATCTCCCTTGCCAGGTAAGTATGAGTTGCTATAGTCACAGATGCTCAACTCATTCACAGGAGTACAGCTCTGACTCACGGTCACAGAGACTACGCACACACCACAACCACCAGAAGCTATTATCTCTTACAACGAGAATGCAAGAAAAGGCATTAAAGCAAATCAAATATATGCTATAATCGCTTTCAGCCTTAGTTAACACCCCAACGAGCGATACTATCATACTATGTATTTAAAACAAAGAGCAACACGCTTTCACCATCTACGACAAACTGCCGCCTAATACAGGCTGTAACCCCGCCCCCGCCCGTTGACACAATGGATGATGTCACGACGAGTATTTGGATCATAAATTATGACACGATTGCAAATGTGTTGTTCATAAACAAATCCACTGAGTTTCTGGTAAGATGTTGAAATATCTACTCAATAGCTTCAACAATAACAACAGAGAACACCGCAGAGTTCTTGCGTTTCATCTTGGGAGGGCAAAGTGAAATTAGACGATGACTACGGAGTAAGGTTTGATTGAACTCCAGAGAGAATAGTTGGTGTTGAACATCATGAGGGGGTGCACCGTTCCTGGAGGTACTGCAATACCAGGTCGATGCGTGGAGTGGACGGAGCAAGCCCCTATTCCATCTCCCTGCTCCAAAAATCAATTTAATATATGGTCCCCGGGTAGGGGACGTATCAGATATTAAACTGATAAGAACAGATACTACACTTGATCTTAGCCAAAAGGCCGAGAAGCGATGCTGACAAATGGTTGAGCGGAGGGACTCTATCCCCGCTCACAGACACCAGCTCACGGTTAAAACACAGATGTGGGGGGGGGGGGGGTGTTCAAGAATACAACAAAGCCGACACAACAGTCATAAGGTGGAATGATGTTGTTGATCAATGTGTAATACAGATTAATTCCAAACGACCCTTTAACAGTCACTCCCTGCTCCGTTACTGCTGGCAAACAGCCAAACCGCTCTGTGCGTTACTTGTGAGTGAACTCATGCTAATCATTCGGGTAAATGTGGCGGTCTCCTATGGACAGAACAGATAACGGACAAATGTGCATAAGGGGTCAAACTATCTTCATTTATTGTTAGTTGTTCTAGCCGCTTTCAGTCTACAAAAAATGAGAAACAAACCGAGTGTTTGACTGGCATCTACGAAACTGCTCCGCTTCAAAGCTAGACGTTGCCAGAGAGCAGGGAACACGGACCTATGTGGTGGGATTGGTCATGTTACTTGTTTCTTTTGACAGAGTGAGGAAGCCCCGCAATAAAGCAGGGCATCAAAAAATTGGTTGAAACTCTTAATGTTCCTCTCCACGGAAATCTTTAGTAAAAGGCGAAAGATTTATACGATCTGAAGAGAACCCAGAGTGTACTGATGGTTCAGGGTTAGAGTGTAGGACCCTATTCTCTGCCACTCGGCTCTCTATTACGGTTTTCAAGACTGCTTTTCCTCTACAAAGATTGAAGACTTTGAACGCCACGTACAGGTCAAACCTGCTTCATACAGAACATAAAGTCAGCCTACTGAATATAAACACTATACATTTAAGATACGTTGTTTTTCCAGTAATTATTCCTATTTATGCAGCGTTTCCACATCAGCGCTGAACAAAGGTAATTTTCCAAGGAAAGATTCTCTGATATGCTATTGCTGTGCGCGATGGAAAGAGGAGCGATACAAATAAGTTTCCCTTCAGGCAAATGAATGAGGCCATACTTTTTCATATCGCAACCAGAGAACGAGCGTCCAGATAAGATGTTATGTGTTTATCGGCGCCGCGTCACAGTTTGCACTTATCAGCTGATCTGGTGCATCGTTAGCTTGGCTAGCCGCTAGTATAGCCAAGCTACATATATAGCGTTACAAGCCCAGTTGTGAGGGATTTAAGTCATTAACAACTCAGGAGAAAAGGCAATAACCCGCTGCTAGGTAGGAGAGTTTGGGAACGACCGACTTAAGAAATTCTAGGTTAATAATTTGTTTTATAAAAAGATAGTTAAATAAAAGTACATTTGCAATATGAACCTGTACTTCTTTGCACTTAAATTTACATCTGTTTATAGGTTATAATGCTATGATTTTACTAATCCAGCCCACTTGAATCTACATTTGGCCGAATGTTGCCCCAAACTAAAACATACAGAACACTCAACACTTCTTACCATCAAGACGAGGGAAGCAGGGATATTGAAGTACTGTTGTATTTGTATGGATTATTTCTATTAGACATCATGAGGGGGTGCACCGTTCCTGGAGGTACTGCAATACCAGGTCGATGCGTGGAGTGGACGGAGCAAGCCCCTATTCCATCTCCCTGCTCCAAAAATCAATTTAATATATGGTCCCCGGGTAGGGGACGTATCAGATATTAAACTGATAAGAACAGATACTACAATTGATCTTAGCCAAAAGGCCGAGAAGCGATGCTGTTAAACAGCGGAGTGGAGGGACTCTATCCCCGCTCACACACACAAGCTCACGGTTAAAACACAGATGGGGGGGGGGTGTTCAAGAATACAACAAAGCCAACACAACAGTCATAAGGTGGAATGATGTTGTTGATCAAAGTATAATACAGATTAATTCCAAACTACCCTTTAAAGGTCACTTCCTGCTCTGTGCGTTACTCGTGTGTGAACTCATGCTAATCAATCGAGTGAATGTGGCGGTCTCTTATGGACAGAACCGATAACAGACAAATGTGCATAAGGGGTCAAACTATCTTCATTTATTGTTAGTTGTTCTAGCCGCTTTCAGTCTACACAAAAATGAAGAGTGTTTGACTGGCATCTACGAAACTGCTCCGCTTCAAAGCTAGACGTTGCCAGAGAGCAGGGAACACGGACCTTTGAGCAGGACCTATGTGGTGGGATTGGTCATGTTACTTGTTTCTTTTGACAGAGTGAGGAAGCCTACAAAAGATTGAAGACTTTGAACGCCACGTACAGGTCAAACCTGCTTCATACAGAACATTAAGTCAGCCTACTGAATATAAACACTATACATTTAAGACGCGTTGTTTTTCCAGAAATTATTCCTGTCTTCCTCTGGCAATTGGGACATTAATATTCGGTCTAGCCCTTGAAAGTATAGCACTGTGGTACAATATCAATCTAAAGGTAGCAGATTTACATTGAACAGTTTCATCAGGGGAGAGCGCGAACGCAGTCCCCCACTACCAGAAATTATGCAATCGAGATTCCCACATTTGGGGAATTCGCAGGGGTCAGCACAACCGGAGTGCAATGGCTGAGCCTCGCCCTGGGTGAACCACCTTCATGATCATGGTATCTCCCTTGCCAGGTAAGTATGAGTTGCTATAGTCACAGATGCTCAACTCATTCACAGGAGTACAGCTCTAACTCACGGTCACAGAGACTACGCACACACCACAAACACCAGAAGCTATTATCTCTTACAACGAGAATGCAAGAAAAGGCATTAAAGCAAATCAAATATATGCTATAATCGCTTTCAGCCTTAGTTAACACCCCAAGGAGCGATACTATCATACTATGTATTTAAAACAAAGAGCAACACGCTTTCACCATCTACGACAAACTGCCGCCTAATACAGGCTGTAACCCCGCCCCCGCCCGTTGACACAATGGATGATGTCACGACGAGTATTTGGCTCATAAATTATGACACGATTGCAAATGTGTTGTTCATAAACAAATCCACTGAGTTTCTGGTAAGATGTTGAAATATCTACTCAATAGCTTCAACAATAACAACAGAGAACACCGCAGAGTTCTTGCGTTTCATCTTGGGAGGGCAAAGTGAAATTAGACGATGACTACGGAGTAAGGTTTGATTGAACTCCAGAGAGAATAGTTGGTGTTGAACATCATGAGGGGGTGCACCGTTCCTGGAGGTACTGCAATACCAGGTCGATGCGTGGAGTGGACGGAGCAAGCCCCTATTCCATCTCCCTGCTCCAAAAATCAATTTAATATATGGTCCCCGGGTAGGGGACGTATCAGATATTAAACTGATAAGAACAGATACTACACTTGATCTTAGCCAAAAGGCCGAGAAGCGATGCTGACAAATGGTTGAGCGGAGGGACTCTATCCCCGCTCACAGACACCAGCTCACGGTTAAAACACAGATGTGGGGGGGGGGGGGGGTGTTCAAGAATACAACAAAGCCGACACAACAGTCATAAGGTGGAATGATGTTGTTGATCAATGTGTAATACAGATTAATTCCAAACGACCCTTTAACAGTCACTCCCTGCTCCGTTACTGCTGGCAAACAGCCAAACCGCTCTGTGCGTTACTTGTGAGTGAACTCATGCTAATCATTCGAGTAAATGTGGCGGTCTCCTATGGACAGAACAGATAACGGACAAATGTGCATAAGGGGTCAAACTATCTTCATTTATTGTTAGTTGTTCTAGCCGCTTTCAGTCTACAAAAAATGAGAAACAAACCGAGTGTTTGACTGGCATCTACGAAACTGCTCCACTTCAAAGCTAGACGTTGCCAGAGAGCAGGGAACACGGACCTTTGAGCAGGACCTATGTGGTGGGATTGGTCATGTTACTTGTTTCTTGTGACAGAGTGAGGAAGCCCCGCAATAAAGCAGGGCATCAAAAAATTGGTTGAAACTCTTAATGTTCCTCTCCACGGAAATCTTTAGTAAAAGGCGAAAGATTTATACGATCTGAAGAGAACCCAGAGTGTACTGATGTCTCAGGGTTAGAGTGTAGGCCCCTATTCTCTGCCACTCGGCTCTCTATTACGGTTTTCAAGACTGCTTTTCCTCTACAAAGATTGAAGACTTTGAACGCCACGTACAGGTCAAACCTGCTTCATACAGAACATAAAGTCAGCCTACTGAATATAAACACTATACATTTAAGATACGTTGTTTTTCCAGTAATTATTCCTATTTATGCAGCGTTTCCACATCAGCGCTGAACAAAGGTAATTTTCCAAGGAAAGATTCTCTGATATGCTATTGCTGTGCGCGATGGAAAGAGGAGCGATACAAATAAGTTTCCCTTCAGGCAAATGAATGAGGCCATACTTTTTCATATCGCAACCAGAGAACGAGCGTCCAGATAAGATGTTATGTGTTTATCGGCGCCGCGTCACAGTTTGCACTTATCAGCTGATCTGATGCATCGTTAGCTTGGCTAGCCGCTAGTATAGCCAAGCTACATATATAGCGTTACAAGCCCAGTTGTGAGGGATTTAAGTCATTAACAACTCAGGAGAAAAGGCAATAACCCGCTGCTAGGTAGGAGAGTTTGGGAACGACCGACTTAAGAAATTCTAGGTTAATAATTTGTTTTATAAAAAGATAGTTAAATAAAAGTACATTTGCAATATGAACCTGTACTTCTTTGCACTTAAATTTACATCTGTTTATAGGTTATAATGCTATGATTTTACTAATCCAGCCCACTTGAATCTACATTTGGCCGAATGTTGCCCCAAACTAAAATATACAGAACACTCAACACTTCTTACCATCAAGACGAGGGAAGCAGGGATGTTGAAGTACTGTTGTATTTGTATGGATTATTTCTATTAGACATCATGAGGGGGTGCACCATTCCTGGAGGTACTGCAATACCAGGTCGATGCGTGGAGTGGACGGAGCAAGCCCCTATTCCATCTCCCTGCTCCAAAAATCAATTTAATATATGGTCCCCGGGTAGGGGACGTATCAGATATTAAACTGATAAGAACAGATACTACACTTGATCTTAGCCAAAAGGCCGAGAAGCGATGCTGTTAAACAGCGGAGTGGAGGGACTCTATCCCCGCTCACACACACAAGCTCACGGTTAAAACACAGATGGGGGGGGGGGTGTTCAAGAATACAACAAAGCCAACACAACAGTCATAAGGTGGAATGATGTTGTTGATCAAAGTATAATACAGATTAATTCCAAACTACCCTTTAAAGGTCACTTCCTGCTCTGTGCGTTACTCGTGTGTGAACTCATGCTAATCAATCGAGTGAATGTGGCGGTCTCTTATGGACAGAACCGATAACAGACAAATGTGCATAAGGGGTCAAACTATCTTCATTTATTGTTAGTTGTTCTAGCCGCTTTCAGTCTACACAAAAATGAAGAGTGTTTGACTGGCATCTACGAAACTGCTCCGCTTCAAAGCTAGACGTTGCCAGAGAGCAGGGAACACGGACCTTTGAGCAGGACCTATGTGGTGGGATTGGTCATGTTACTTGTTTCTTTTGACAGAGTGAGGAAGCCTACAAAAGATTGAAGACTTTGAACGCCACGTACAGGTCAAACCTGCTTCATACAGAACATTAAGTCAGCCTACTGAATATAAACACTATACATTTAAGACGCGTTGTTTTTCCAGAAATTATTCCTGTCTTCCTCTGGCAATTGGGACATTAAAATACAGTCTAGCCCTTGCAAGTAAAGCACTGTGGTACAATATCAATCTAAAGGTAGCAGATTTACATTGAACAGTTTCATCAGGGGAGAGCGCGAACGCAGTCCCCCACTACCAGAAATTATGCAATCGAGATTCCCACATTTGGGGAATTCGCAGGGGTCAGCACAACCGGAGTGCAATGGCTGAGCCTCGCCCTGGGTGAACCACCTTCATGATCATGGTATCTCCCTTGCCAGGTAAGTATGAGTTGCTACAGTCACAGATGCTCAACTCATTCACAGGAGTACAGCTCTGACTCACGGTCACAGAGACTACGCACACACCACAACCACCAGAAGCTATTATCTCTTACAACGAGAATGCAAGAAAAGGCATTAAAGCAAATCAAATATATGCTATAATCGCTTTCAGCCTTAGTTAACACCCCAACTAGCGATACTTTCATACAATGTATTTAAAACAAAGAGCAACACGCTTTCACCATCTACGACAAACTGCCGCCTAATACAGGCTGTAACCCCGCCCCCGCCCGTTGACACAATGGATGATGTCACGACGAGTATTTGGCTCATAAATTATGACACGATTGCAAATGTGTTGTTCATAAACAAATCCACTGAGTTTCTGGTAAGATGTTGAAATATCTACTCAATAGCTTCAACAATAACAACAGAGAACACCGCAGAGTTCTTGCGTTTCATCTTGGGAGGACAAAGTGAAACCAGACTTACTACGGCATAAGGCTTGAATTCACTCAAGAGAGGATAGTTAGTGTTATACATCATGATGGGGTGCACCGTTCCTGGAGGTACTGCAATACCAGGTCGATGCGTGGAGTGGACGGAGCAAGCCCCTATTCCATCTCCCTGCTCCAAAAATCAATTTAATATATGGTCCCCGGGTAGGGGACGTATCAGATATTAAACTGATAAGAACAGATACTACACTTGATCTTAGCCAAAAGGCCGAGAAGCGATGCTGACAAATGGTTGAGCGGAGGGACTCTATCCCCGCTCACAGACACCAGCTCACGGTTAAAACACAGATGTGGGGGGGGGGGGGGGGGGGTGTTCAAGAATACAACAAAGCCGACACAACAGTCATAAGGTGGAATGATGTTGTTGATCAATGTGTAATACAGATTAATTCCAAACGACCCTTTAACAGTCACTTCCTGCTCCGTTACTGCTGGCAAACAGCCAAACCGCTCTGTGCGTTACTTGTGAGTGAACTCATGCTAATCATTCGAGTAAATGTGGCGGTCTCCTATGGACAGAACAGATAACGGACAAATGTGCATAAGGGGTCAAACTATCTTCATTTATTGTTAGTTGTTCTAGCCGCTTTCAGTCTACAAAAAATGAGAAACAAACCGAGTGTTTGACTGGCATCTACGAAACTGCTCCACTTCAAAGCTAGACGTTGCCAGAGAGCAGGGAACACGGACCTTTGAGCAGGACCTATGTGGTGGGATTGGTCATGTTACTTGTTTCTTTTGACAGAGTGAGGAAGCCCCGCAATAAAGCAGGGCATCAAAAAATTGGTTGAAACTCTTAATGTTCCTCTCCACGGAAATCTTTAGTAAAAGGCGAAAGATTTATACGATCTGAAGAGAACCCAGAGTGTACTGATGGTTCAGGGTTAGAGTGTAGGCCCCTATTCTCTGCCACTCGGCTCTCTATTACGGTTTTCAAGACTGCTTTTCCTCTACAAAGATTGAAGACTTTGAACGCCACGTACAGGTCAAACCTGCTTCATACAGAACATAAAGTCAGCCTACTGAATATAAACACTATACATTTAAGATACGTTGTTTTTCCAGTAATTATTCCTATTTATGCAGCGTTTCCACATCAGCGCTGAACAAAGGTAATTTTCCAAGGAAAGATTCTCTGATATGCTATTGCTGTGCGCGATGGAAAGAGGAGCGATACAAATAAGTTTCCCTTCAGGCAAATGAATGAGGCCATACTTTTTCATATCGCAACCAGAGAACGAGCGTCCAGATAAGATGTTATGTGTTTATCGGCGCCGCGTCACAGTTTGCACTTATCAGCTGATCTGATGCATCGTTAGCTTGGCTAGCCGCTAGTATAGCCAAGCTACATATATAGCGTTACAAGCCCAGTTGTGAGGGATTTAAGTCATTAACAACTCAGGAGAAAAGGCAATAACCCGCTGCTAGGTAGGAGAGTTTGGGAACGACCGACTTAAGAAATTCTAGGTTAATAATTTGTTTTATAAAAAGATAGTTAAATAAAAGTACATTTGCAATATGAACCTGTACTTCTTTGCACTTAAATTTACATCTGTTTATAGGTTATAATGCTATGATTTTACTAATCCAGCCCACTTGAGTCTACATTTGGCCGAATGTTGCCCCAAACTAAAATATACAGAACACTCAACACTTCTTACCATCAAGACGAGGGAAGCAGGGATATTGAAGTACTGTTGTATTTGTATGGCTTATTTCTATTAGACATCATGAGGGGGTGCACCGTTCCTGGAGGTACTGCAATACCAGGTCGATGCGTGGAGTGGACGGAGCAAGCCCCTATTCCATCTCCCTGCTCCAAAAATCAATTTAATATATGGTCCCCGGGTAGGGGACGTATCAGATATTAAACTGATAAGAACAGATACTACACTTGATCTTAGCCAAAAGGCCGAGAAGCGATGCTGTTAAACAGCGGAGTGGAGGGACTCTATCCCCGCTCACACACACAAGCTCACGGTTAAAACACAGATGGGGGGGGGGGTGTTCAAGAATACAACAAAGCCAACACAACAGTCATAAGGTGGAATGATGTTGTTGATCAAAGTATAATACAGATTAATTCCAAACTACCCTTTAAAGGTCACTTCCTGCTCTGTGCGTTACTCGTGTGTGAACTCATGCTAATCAATCGAGTGAATGTGGCGGTCTCTTATGGACAGAACCGATAACAGACAAATGTGCATAAGGGGTCAAACTATCTTCATTTATTGTTAGTTGTTCTAGCCGCTTTCAGTCTACACAAAAATGAAGAGTGTTTGACTGGCATCTACGAAACTGCTCCGCTTCAAAGCTAGACGTTGCCAGAGAGCAGGGAACACGGACCTTTGAGCAGGACCTATGTGGTGGGATTGGTCATGTTACTTGTTTCTTTTGACAGAGTGAGGAAGCCTACAAAAGATTGAAGACTTTGAACGCCACGTACAGGTCAAACCTGCTTCATACAGAACATTAAGTCAGCCTACTGAATATAAACACTATACATTTAAGACGCGTTGTTTTTCCAGAAATTATTCCTGTCTTCCTCTGGCAATTGGGGCATTTATATACGGTCTAGCCCTTGAAAGTAAAGCACTGTGGTACAATATCAATCTAAAGGTAGCAGATTTACATTGAACAGTTTCATCAGGGGAGAGCGCGAACGCAGTCCCCCACTACCAGAAATTATGCAATCGAGATTCCCACATTTGGGGAATTCGCAGGGGTCAGCACAACCGGAGTGCAATGGCTGAGCCTCGCCCTGGGTGAACCACCTTCATGATCATGGTATCTCCCTTGCCAGGTAAGTATGAGTTGCTATAGTCACAGATGCTCAACTCATTCACAGGAGTACAGCTCTGACTCACGGTCACAGAGACTACGCACACACCACAACCACCAGAAGCTATTATCTCTTACAACGAGAATGCAAGAAAAGGCATTAAAGCAAATCAAATATATGCTATAATCGCTTTCAGCCTTAGTTAACACCCCAACGAGCGATACTATCATACTATGTATTTAAAACAAAGAGCAACACGCTTTCACCATCTACGACAAACTGCCGCCTAATACAGGCTGTAACCCCGCCCCCGCCCGTTGACACAATGGATGATGTCACGACGAGTATTTGGATCATAAATTATGACACGATTGCAAATGTGTTGTTCATAAACAAATCCACTGAGTTTCTGGTAAGATGTTGAAATATCTACTCAATAGCTTCAACAATAACAACAGAGAACACCGCAGAGTTCTTGCGTTTCATCTTGGGAGGGCAAAGTGAAATTAGACGATGACTACGGAGTAAGGTTTGATTGAACTCCAGAGAGAATAGTTGGTGTTGAACATCATGAGGGGGTGCACCGTTCCTGGAGGTACTGCAATACCAGGTCGATGCGTGGAGTGGACGGAGCAAGCCCCTATTCCATCTCCCTGCTCCAAAAATCAATTTAATATATGGTCCCCGGGTAGGGGACGTATCAGATATTAAACTGATAAGAACAGATACTACACTTGATCTTAGCCAAAAGGCCGAGAAGCGATGCTGACAAATGGTTGAGCGGAGGGACTCTATCCCCGCTCACAGACACCAGCTCACGGTTAAAACACAGATGTGGGGGGGGGGGGGGGGTGTTCAAGAATACAACAAAGCCGACACAACAGTCATAAGGTGGAATGATGTTGTTGATCAATGTGTAATACAGATTAATTCCAAACGACCCTTTAACAGTCACTCCCTGCTCCGTTACTGCTGGCAAACAGCCAAACCGCTCTGTGCGTTACTTGTGAGTGAACTCATGCTAATCATTCGAGTAAATGTGGCGGTCTCCTATGGACAGAACAGATAACGGACAAATGTGCATAAGGGGTCAAACTATCTTCATTTATTGTTAGTTGTTCTAGCCGCTTTCAGTCTACAAAAAATGAGAAACAAACCGAGTGTTTGACTGGCATCTACGAAACTGCTCCGCTTCAAAGCTAGACGTTGCCAGAGAGCAGGGAACACGGACCTATGTGGTGGGATTGGTCATGTTACTTGTTTCTTTTGACAGAGTGAGGAAGCCCCGCAATAAAGCAGGGCATCAAAAAAGTGGTTGAAACTCTTAATGTTCCTCTCCACGGAAATCTTTAGTAAAAGGCGAAAGATTTATACGATCTGAAGAGAACCCAGAGTGTACTGATGGTTCAGGGTTAGAGTGTAGGCCCCTATTCTCTGCCACTCGGCTCTCTATTACGGTTTTCAAGACTGCTTTTCCTCTACAAAGATTGAAGACTTTGAACGCCACGTACAGGTCAAACCTGCTTCATACAGAACATAAAGTCAGCCTACTGAATATAAACACTATACATTTAAGATACGTTGTTTTTCCAGTAATTATTCCTATTTATGCAGCGTTTCCACATCAGCGCTGAACAAAGGTAATTTTCCAAGGAAAGATTCTCTGATATGCTATTGCTGTGCGCGATGGAAAGAGGAGCGATACAAATAAGTTTCCCTTCAGGCAAATGAATGAGGCCATACTTTTTCATATCGCAACCAGAGAACGAGCGTCCAGATAAGATGTTATGTGTTTATCGGCGCCGCGTCACAGTTTGCACTTATCAGCTGATCTGATGCATCGTTAGCTTGGCTAGCCGCTAGTATAGCCAAGCTACATATATAGCGTTACAAGCCCAGTTGTGAGGGATTTAAGTCATTAACAACTCAGGAGAAAAGGCAATAACCCGCTGCTAGGTAGGAGAGTTTGGGAACGACCGACTTAAGAAATTCTAGGTTAATAATTTGTTTTATAAAAAGATAGTTAAATAAAAGTACATTTGCAATATGAACCTGTACTTCTTTGCACTTAAATTTACATCTGTTTATAGGTTATAATGCTATGATTTTACTAATCCAGCCCACTTGAATCTACATTTGGCCGAATGTTGCCCCAAACTAAAATATACAGAACACTCAACACTTCTTACCATCAAGACGAGGGAAGCAGGGATATTGAAGTACTGTTGTATTTGTATGGATTATTTCTATTAGACATCATGAGGGGGTGCACCGTTCCTGGAGGTACTGCAATGCCAGGTCGATGCGTGGAGTGGACGGAGCAAGCCCCTATTCCATCTCCCTGCTCCAAACATCAATTTAATATATGGTCCCCGGGTAGGGGACGTATCAGATATTAAACTGATAAGAACAGATACTACACTTGATCTTAGCCAAAAGGCCGAGAAGCGATGCTGTTAAACAGCGGAGTGGAGGGACTCTATCCCCGCTCACACACACAAGCTCACGGTTAAAACACAGATGGGGGGGGGGGGTGTTCAAGAATACAACAAAGCCAACACAACAGTCATAAGGTGGAATGATGTTGTTGATCAAAGTATAATACAGATTAATTCCAAACTACCCTTTAAAGGTCACTTCCTGCTCTGTGCGTTACTCGTGTGTGAACTCATGCTAATCAATCGAGTGAATGTGGCGGTCTCTTATGGACAGAACCGATAACAGACAAATGTGCATAAGGGGTCAAACTATCTTCATTTATTGTTAGTTGTTCTAGCCGCTTTCAGTCTACACAAAAATGAAGAGTGTTTGACTGGCATCTACGAAACTGCTCCGCTTCAAAGCTAGACGTTGCCAGAGAGCAGGGAACACGGACCTTTGAGCAGGACCTATGTGGTGGGATTGGTCATGTTACTTGTTTCTTTTGACAGAGTGAGGAAGCCTACAAAAGATTGAAGACTTTGAACGCCACGTACAGGTCAAACCTGCTTCATACAGAACATTAAGTCAGCCTACTGAATATAAACACTATACATTTAAGACGCGTTGTTTTTCCAGAAATTATTCCTGTCTTCCTCTGGCAATTGGGACATTAATATACGGTCTAGCCCTTGAAAGTAAAGCACTGTGGTACAATATCAATCTAAAGGTAGCAGATTTACATTGAACAGTTTCATCAGGGGAGAGCGCGAACGCAGTCCCCCACTACCAGAAATTATGCAATCGAGATTCCCACATTTGGGGAATTCGCAGGGGTCAGCACAACCGGAGTGCAATGGCTGAGCCTCGCCCTGGGTGAACCACCTTCATGATCATGGTATCTCCCTTGCCAGGTAAGTATGAGTTGCTATAGTCACAGATGCTCAACTCATTCACAGGAGTACAGCTCTGACTCACGGTCACAGAGACTACGCACACACCACAACCACCAGAAGCTATTATCTCTTACAACGAGAATGCAAGAAAAGGCATTAAAGCAAATCAAATATATGCTATAATCGCTTTCAGCCTTAGTTAACACCCCAACGAGCGATACTATCATACTATGTATTTAAAACAAAGAGCAACACGCTTTCACCATCTACGACAAACTGCCGCCTAATACAGGCTGTAACCCCGCCCCCGCCCGTTGACACAATGGATGATGTCACGACGAGTATTTGGCTCATAAATTATGACACGATTGCAAATGTGTTGTTCATAAACAAATCCACTGAGTTTCTGGTAAGATGTTGAAATATCTACTCAATAGCTTCAACAATAACAACAGAGAACACCGCAGAGTTCTTGCGTTTCATCTTGGGAGGGCAAAGTGAAATTAGACGATGACTACGGAGTAAGGTTTGATTGAACTCCAGAGAGAATAGTTGGTGTTGAACATCATGATGGGGTGCACCGTTCCTGGAGGTACTGCAATACCAGGTCGATGCGTGGAGTGGACGGAGCAAGCCCCTATTCCATCTCCCTGCTCCAAAAATCAATTTAATATATGGTCCCCGGGTAGGGGACGTATCAGATATTAAACTGATAAGAACAGATACTACACTTGATCTTAGCCAAAAGGCCGAGAAGCGATGCTGACAAATGGTTGAGCGGAGGGACTCTATCCCCGCTCACAGACACCAGCTCACGGTTAAAACACAGATGTGGGGGGGGGGGGGGGGGGGTGTTCAAGAATACAACAAAGCCGACACAACAGTCATAAGGTGGAATGATGTTGTTGATCAATGTGTAATACAGATTAATTCCAAACGACCCTTTAACAGTCACTTCCTGCTCCGTTACTGCTGGCAAACAGCCAAACCGCTCTGTGCGTTACTTGTGAGTGAACTCATGCTAATCATTCGAGTAAATGTGGCGGTCTCCTATGGACAGAACAGATAACGGACAAATGTGCATAAGGGGTCAAACTATCTTCATTTATTGTTAGTTGTTCTAGCCGCTTTCAGTCTACAAAAAATGAGAAACAAACCGAGTGTTTGACTGGCATCTACGAAACTGCTCCACTTCAAAGCTAGACGTTGCCAGAGAGCAGGGAACACGGACCTATGTGGTGGGATTGGTCATGTTACTTGTTTCTTTTGACAGAGTGAGGAAGCCCCGCAATAAAGCAGGGCATCAAAAAATTGGTTGAAACTCTTAATGTTCCTCTCCACGGAAATCTTTAGTAAAAGGCGAAAGATTTATACGATCTGAAGAGAACCCAGAGTGTACTGATGGTTCAGGGTTAGAGTGTAGGCCCCTATTCTCTGCCACTCGGCTCTCTATTACGGTTTTCAAGACTGCTTTTCCTCTACAAAGATTGAAGACTTTGAACGCCACGTACAGGTCAAACCTGCTTCATACAGAACATAAAGTCAGCCTACTGAATATAAACACTATACATTTAAGATACGTTGTTTTTCCAGTAATTATTCCTATTTATGCAGCGTTTCCACATCAGCGCTGAACAAAGGTAATTTTCCAAGGAAAGATTCTCTGATATGCTATTGCTGTGCGCGATGGAAAGAGGAGCGATACAAATAAGTTTCCCTTCAGGCAAATGAATGAGGCCATACTTTTTCATATCGCAACCAGAGAACGAGCGTCCAGATAAGATGTTATGTGTTTATCGGCGCCGCGTCACAGTTTGCACTTATCAGCTGATCTGATGCATCGTTAGCTTGGCTAGCCGCTAGTATAGCCAAGCTACATATATAGCGTTACAAGCCCAGTTGTGAGGGATTTAAGTCATTAACAACTCAGGAGAAAAGGCAATAACCCGCTGCTAGGTAGGAGAGTTTGGGAACGACCGACTTAAGAAATTCTAGGTTAATAATTTGTTTTATAAAAAGATAGTTAAATAAAAGTACATTTGCAATATGAACCTGTACTTCTTTGCACTTAAATTTACATCTGTTTATAGGTTATAATGATATGATTTTACTAATCCAGCCCACTTGAATCTACATTTGGCCGAATGTTGCCCCAAACTAAAATATACAGAACACTCAACACTTCTTACCATCAAGACGAGGGAAGCAGGGATATTGAAGTACTGTTATATTTGTATGGATTATTTCTATTAGACATCATGAGGGGGTGAACCGTTCCTGGAGGTACTGCAATACCAGGTCGATGCGTGGAGTGGACGGAGCAAGCCCCTATTCCATCTCCCTGCTCCAAAAATCAATTTAATATATGGTCCCCGGGTAGGGGACGTATCAGATATTAAACTGATAAGAACAGATACTACACTTGATCTTAGCCAAAAGGCCGAGAAGCGATGCTGTTAAACAGCGGAGTGGAGGGACTCTATCCCCGCTCACACACACAAGCTCACGGTTAAAACACAGATGGGGGGGGGGGTGTTCAAGAATACAGCAAAGCCAACACAACAGTCATAAGGTGGAATGATGTTGTTGATCAAAGTATAATACAGATTAATTCCAAACTACCCTTTAAAGGTCACTTCCTGCTCTGTGCGTTACTCGTGTGTGAACTCATGCTAATCAATCGAGTGAATGTGGCGGTCTCTTATGGACAGAACCGATAACAGACAAATGTGCATAAGGGGTCAAACTATCTTCATTTATTGTTAGTTGTTCTAGCCGCTTTCAGTCTACACAAAAATGTAGAGTGTTTGACTGGCATCTACGAAACTGCTCCGCTTCAAAGCTAGACGTTGCCAGAGAGCAGGGAACACGGACCTTTGAGCAGGACCTATGTGGTGGGATTGGTCATGTTACTTGTTTCTTTTGACAGAGTGAGGAAGCCTACAAAAGATTGAAGACTTTGAACGCCACGTACAGGTCAAACCTGCTTCATACAGAACATTAAGTCAGCCTACTGAATATAAACACTATACATTTAAGACGCGTTGTTTTTCCAGAAATTATTCCTGTCTTCCTCTGGCAATTGGGGCATTTATATACGGTCTAGCCCTTGAAAGTAAAGCACTGTGGTACAATATCAATCTAAAGGTAGCAGATTTACATTGAACAGTTTCATCAGGGGAGAGCGCGAACGCAGTCCCCCACTACCAGAAATTATGCAATCGAGATTCCCACATTTGGGGAATTCGCAGGGGTCAGCACAACCGGAGTGCAATGGCTGAGCCTCGCCCTGGGTGAACCACCTTCATGATCATGGTATCTCCCTTGCCAGGTAAGTATGAGTTGCTATAGTCACAGATGCTCAACTCATTCACAGGAGTACAGCTCTGACTCACGGTCACAGAGACTACGCACACACCACAACCACCAGAAGCTATTATCTCTTACAACGAGAATGCAAGAAAAGGCATTAAAGCAAATCAAATATATGCTATAATCGCTTTCAGCCTTAGTTAACACCCCAACGAGCGATACTATCATACTATGTATTTAAAACAAAGAGCAACACGCTTTCACCATCTACGACAAACTGCCGCCTAATACAGGCTGTAACCCCGCCCCCGCCCGTTGACACAATGGATGATGTCACGACGAGTATTTGGATCATAAATTATGACACGATTGCAAATGTGTTGTTCATAAACAAATCCACTGAGTTTCTGGTAAGATGTTGAAATATCTACTCAATAGCTTCAACAATAACAACAGAGAACACCGCAGAGTTCTTGCGTTTCATCTTGGGAGGGCAAAGTGAAATTAGACGATGACTACGGAGTAAGGTTTGATTGAACTCCAGAGAGAATAGTTGGTGTTGAACATCATGAGGGGGTGCACCGTTCCTGGAGGTACTGCAATACCAGGTCGATGCGTGGAGTGGACGGAGCAAGCCCCTATTCCATCTCCCTGCTCCAAAAATCAATTTAATATATGGTCCCCGGGTAGGGGACGTATCAGATATTAAACTGATAAGAACAGATACTACACTTGATCTTAGCCAAAAGGCCGAGAAGCGATGCTGACAAATGGTTGAGCGGAGGGACTCTATCCCCGCTCACAGACACCAGCTCACGGTTAAAACACAGATGTGGGGGGGGGGGGGGTGTTCAAGAATACAACAAAGCCGACACAACAGTCATAAGGTGGAATGATGTTGTTGATCAATGTGTAATACAGATTAATTCCAAACGACCCTTTAACAGTCACTCCCTGCTCCGTTACTGCTGGCAAACAGCCAAACCGCTCTGTGCGTTACTTGTGAGTGAACTCATGCTAATCATTCGAGTAAATGTGGCGGTCTCCTATGGACAGAACAGATAACGGACAAATGTGCATAAGGGGTCAAACTATCTTCATTTATTGTTAGTTGTTCTAGCCGCTTTCAGTCTACAAAAAATGAGAAACAAACCGAGTGTTTGACTGGCATCTACGAAACTGCTCCGCTTCAAAGCTAGACGTTGCCAGAGAGCAGGGAACACGGACCTATGTGGTGGGATTGGTCATGTTACTTGTTTCTTTTGACAGAGTGAGGAAGCCCCGCAATAAAGCAGGGCATCAAAAAAGTGGTTGAAACTCTTAATGTTCCTCTCCACGGAAATCTTTAGTAAAAGGCGAAAGATTTATACGATCTGAAGAGAACCCAGAGTGTACTGATGGTTCAGGGTTAGAGTGTAGGCCCCTATTCTCTGCCACTCGGCTCTCTATTACGGTTTTCAAGACTGCTTTTCCTCTACAAAGATTGAAGACTTTGAACGCCACGTACAGGTCAAACCTGCTTCATACAGAACATAAAGTCAGCCTACTGAATATAAACACTATACATTTAAGATACGTTGTTTTTCCAGTAATTATTCCTATTTATGCAGCGTTTCCACATCAGCGCTGAACAAAGGTAATTTTCCAAGGAAAGATTCTCTGATATGCTATTGCTGTGCGCGATGGAAAGAGGAGCGATACAAATAAGTTTCCCTTCAGGCAAATGAATGAGGCCATACTTTTTCATATCGCAACCAGAGAACGAGCGTCCAGATAAGATGTTATGTGTTTATCGGCGCCGCGTCACAGTTTGCACTTATCAGCTGATCTGATGCATCGTTAGCTTGGCTAGCCGCTAGTATAGCCAAGCTACATATATAGCGTTACAAGCCCAGTTGTGAGGGATTTAAGTCATTAACAACTCAGGAGAAAAGGCAATAACCCGCTGCTAGGTAGGAGAGTTTGGGAACGACCGACTTAAGAAATTCTAGGTTAATAATTTGTTTTATAAAAAGATAGTTAAATAAAAGTACATTTGCAATATGAACCTGTACTTCTTTGCACTTAAATTTACATCTGTTTATAGGTTATAATGCTATGATTTTACTAATCCAGCCCACTTGAATCTACATTTGGCCGAATGTTGCCCCAAACTAAAATATACAGAACACTCAACACTTCTTACCATCAAGACGAGGGAAGCAGGGATATTGAAGTACTGTTGTATTTGTATGGATTATTTCTATTAGACATCATGAGGGGGTGCACCGTTCCTGGAGGTACTGCAATGCCAGGTCGATGCGTGGAGTGGACGGAGCAAGCCCCTATTCCATCTCCCTGCTCCAAACATCAATTTAATATATGGTCCCCGGGTAGGGGACGTATCAGATATTAAACTGATAAGAACAGATACTACACTTGATCTTAGCCAAAAGGCCGAGAAGCGATGCTGTTAAACAGCGGAGTGGAGGGACTCTATCCCCGCTCACACACACAAGCTCACGGTTAAAACACAGATGGGGGGGGGGGGTGTTCAAGAATACAACAAAGCCAACACAACAGTCATAAGGTGGAATGATGTTGTTGATCAAAGTATAATACAGATTAATTCCAAACTACCCTTTAAAGGTCACTTCCTGCTCTGTGCGTTACTCGTGTGTGAACTCATGCTAATCAATCGAGTGAATGTGGCGGTCTCTTATGGACAGAACCGATAACAGACAAATGTGCATAAGGGGTCAAACTATCTTCATTTATTGTTAGTTGTTCTAGCCGCTTTCAGTCTACACAAAAATGAAGAGTGTTTGACTGGCATCTACGAAACTGCTCCGCTTCAAAGCTAGACGTTGCCAGAGAGCAGGGAACACGGACCTTTGAGCAGGACCTATGTGGTGGGATTGGTCATGTTACTTGTTTCTTTTGACAGAGTGAGGAAGCCTACAAAAGATTGAAGACTTTGAACGCCACGTACAGGTCAAACCTGCTTCATACAGAACATTAAGTCAGCCTACTGAATATAAACACTATACATTTAAGACGCGTTGTTTTTCCAGAAATTATTCCTGTCTTCCTCTGGCAATTGGGACATTAATATACGGTCTAGCCCTTGAAAGTAAAGCACTGTGGTACAATATCAATCTAAAGGTAGCAGATTTACATTGAACAGTTTCATCAGGGGAGAGCGCGAACGCAGTCCCCCACTACCAGAAATTATGCAATCGAGATTCCCACATTTGGGGAATTCGCAGGGGTCAGCACAACCGGAGTGCAATGGCTGAGCCTCGCCCTGGGTGAACCACCTTCATGATCATGGTATCTCCCTTGCCAGGTAAGTATGAGTTGCTATAGTCACAGATGCTCAACTCATTCACAGGAGTACAGCTCTGACTCACGGTCACAGAGACTACGCACACACCACAACCACCAGAAGCTATTATCTCTTACAACGAGAATGCAAGAAAAGGCATTAAAGCAAATCAAATATATGCTATAATCGCTTTCAGCCTTAGTTAACACCCCAACGAGCGATACTATCATACTATGTATTTAAAACAAAGAGCAACACGCTTTCACCATCTACGACAAACTGCCGCCTAATACAGGCTGTAACCCCGCCCCCGCCCGTTGACACAATGGATGATGTCACGACGAGTATTTGGCTCATAAATTATGACACGATTGCAAATGTGTTGTTCATAAACAAATCCACTGAGTTTCTGGTAAGATGTTGAAATATCTACTCAATAGCTTCAACAATAACAACAGAGAACACCGCAGAGTTCTTGCGTTTCATCTTGGGAGGGCAAAGTGAAATTAGACGATGACTACGGAGTAAGGTTTGATTGAACTCCAGAGAGAATAGTTGGTGTTGAACATCATGATGGGGTGCACCGTTCCTGGAGGTACTGCAATACCAGGTCGATGCGTGGAGTGGACGGAGCAAGCCCCTATTCCATCTCCCTGCTCCAAAAATCAATTTAATATATGGTCCCCGGGTAGGGGACGTATCAGATATTAAACTGATAAGAACAGATACTACACTTGATCTTAGCCAAAAGGCCGAGAAGCGATGCTGACAAATGGTTGAGCGGAGGGACTCTATCCCCGCTCACAGACACCAGCTCACGGTTAAAACACAGATGTGGGGGGGGGGGGGGGGGTGTTCAAGAATACAACAAAGCCGACACAACAGTCATAAGGTGGAATGATGTTGTTGATCAATGTGTAATACAGATTAATTCCAAACGACCCTTTAACAGTCACTTCCTGCTCCGTTACTGCTGGCAAACAGCCAAACCGCTCTGTGCGTTACTTGTGAGTGAACTCATGCTAATCATTCGAGTAAATGTGGCGGTCTCCTATGGACAGAACAGATAACGGACAAATGTGCATAAGGGGTCAAACTATCTTCATTTATTGTTAGTTGTTCTAGCCGCTTTCAGTCTACAAAAAATGAGAAACAAACCGAGTGTTTGACTGGCATCTACGAAACTGCTCCACTTCAAAGCTAGACGTTGCCAGAGAGCAGGGAACACGGACCTATGTGGTGGGATTGGTCATGTTACTTGTTTCTTTTGACAGAGTGAGGAAGCCCCGCAATAAAGCAGGGCATCAAAAAATTGGTTGAAACTCTTAATGTTCCTCTCCACGGAAATCTTTAGTAAAAGGCGAAAGATTTATACGATCTGAAGAGAACCCAGAGTGTACTGATGGTTCAGGGTTAGAGTGTAGGCCCCTATTCTCTGCCACTCGGCTCTCTATTACGGTTTTCAAGACTGCTTTTCCTCTACAAAGATTGAAGACTTTGAACGCCACGTACAGGTCAAACCTGCTTCATACAGAACATAAAGTCAGCCTACTGAATATAAACACTATACATTTAAGATACGTTGTTTTTCCAGTAATTATTCCTATTTATGCAGCGTTTCCACATCAGCGCTGAACAAAGGTAATTTTCCAAGGAAAGATTCTCTGATATGCTATTGCTGTGCGCGATGGAAAGAGGAGCGATACAAATAAGTTTCCCTTCAGGCAAATGAATGAGGCCATACTTTTTCATATCGCAACCAGAGAACGAGCGTCCAGATAAGATGTTATGTGTTTATCGGCGCCGCGTCACAGTTTGCACTTATCAGCTGATCTGATGCATCGTTAGCTTGGCTAGCCGCTAGTATAGCCAAGCTACATATATAGCGTTACAAGCCCAGTTGTGAGGGATTTAAGTCATTAACAACTCAGGAGAAAAGGCAATAACCCGCTGCTAGGTAGGAGAGTTTGGGAACGACCGACTTAAGAAATTCTAGGTTAATAATTTGTTTTATAAAAAGATAGTTAAATAAAAGTACATTTGCAATATGAACCTGTACTTCTTTGCACTTAAATTTACATCTGTTTATAGGTTATAATGATATGATTTTACTAATCCAGCCCACTTGAATCTACATTTGGCCGAATGTTGCCCCAAACTAAAATATACAGAACACTCAACACTTCTTACCATCAAGACGAGGGAAGCAGGGATATTGAAGTACTGTTATATTTGTATGGATTATTTCTATTAGACATCATGAGGGGGTGAACCGTTCCTGGAGGTACTGCAATACCAGGTCGATGCGTGGAGTGGACGGAGCAAGCCCCTATTCCATCTCCCTGCTCCAAAAATCAATTTAATATATGGTCCCCGGGTAGGGGACGTATCAGATATTAAACTGATAAGAACAGATACTACACTTGATCTTAGCCAAAAGGCCGAGAAGCGATGCTGTTAAACAGCGGAGTGGAGGGACTCTATCCCCGCTCACACACACAAGCTCACGGTTAAAACACAGATGGGGGGGGGGGTGTTCAAGAATACAGCAAAGCCAACACAACAGTCATAAGGTGGAATGATGTTGTTGATCAAAGTATAATACAGATTAATTCCAAACTACCCTTTAAAGGTCACTTCCTGCTCTGTGCGTTACTCGTGTGTGAACTCATGCTAATCAATCGAGTGAATGTGGCGGTCTCTTATGGACAGAACCGATAACAGACAAATGTGCATAAGGGGTCAAACTATCTTCATTTATTGTTAGTTGTTCTAGCCGCTTTCAGTCTACACAAAAATGTAGAGTGTTTGACTGGCATCTACGAAACTGCTCCGCTTCAAAGCTAGACGTTGCCAGAGAGCAGGGAACACGGACCTTTGAGCAGGACCTATGTGGTGGGATTGGTCATGTTACTTGTTTCTTTTGACAGAGTGAGGAAGCCTACAAAAGATTGAAGACTTTGAACGCCACGTACAGGTCAAACCTGCTTCATACAGAACATTAAGTCAGCCTACTGAATATAAACACTATACATTTAAGACACGTTGTTTTTCCAGAAATTATTCCTGTCTTCCTCTGGCAATTGGGACATTAATATACGGTCTAGCCCTTGAAAGTAAAGCACTGTGGTACAATATCAATCTAAAGGTAGCAGATTTACATTGAACAGTTTCATCAGGGGAGAGCGCGAACGCAGTCCCCCACTACCAGAAATTATGCAATCGAGATTCCCACATTTGGGGAATTCGCAGGGGTCAGCACAACCGGTGTGCAATGGCTGAGCCTCGCCCTGGGTGAACCACCTTCATGATCATGGTATCTCCCTTGCCAGGTAAGTATGAGTTGCTATAGTCACAGATGCTCAACTCATTCACAGGAGTACAGCTCTGACTCACGGTCACAGAGACTACGCACACACCACAACCACCAGAAGCTATTATCTCTTACAACGAGAATGCAAGAAAAGGCATTAAAGCAAATCAAATATATGCTATAATCGCTTTCAGCCTTAGTTAACACCCCAACGAGCGATACTATCATACTATGTATTTAAAACAAAGAGCAACACGCTTTCACCATCTACGACAAACTGCCGCCTAATACAGGCTGTAACCCCGCCCCCGCCCGTTGACACAATGGATGATGTCACGACGAGTATTTGGCTCATAAATTATGACACGATTGCAAATGTGTTGTTCATAAACAAATCCACTGAGTTTCTGGTAAGATGTTGAAATATCTACTCAATAGCTTCAACAATAACAACAGAGAACACCGCAGAGTTCTTGCGTTTCATCTTGGGAGGGCAAAGTGAAATTAGACGATGACTACGGAGTAAGGTTTGATTGAACTCCAGAGAGAATAGTTGGTGTTGAACATCATGATGGGGTGCACCGTTCCTGGAGGTACTGCAATACCAGGTCGATGCGTGGAGTAGACGGAGCAAGCCCCTATTCCATCTCCCTGCTCCAAAAATCAATTTAATATATGGTCCCCGGGTAGGGGACGTATCAGATATTAAACTGATAAGAACAGATACTACACTTGATCTTAGCCAAAAGGCCGAGAAGCGATGCTGACAAATGGTTGAGCGGAGGGACTCTATCCCCGCTCACAGACACCAGCTCACGGTTAAAACACAGATGTGGGGGGGGGGGGGGGGGTGTTCAAGAATACAACAAAGCCGACACAACAGTCATAAGGTGGAATGATGTTGTTGATCAATGTGTAATACAGATTAATTCCAAACGACCCTTTAACAGTCACTTCCTGCTCCGTTACTGCTGGCAAACAGCCAAACCGCTCTGTGCGTTACTTGTGAGTGAACTCATGCTAATCATTCGAGTAAATGTGGCGGTCTCCTATGGACAGAACAGATAACGGACAAATGTGCATAAGGGGTCAAACTATCTTCATTTATTGTTAGTTGTTCTAGCCGCTTTCAGTCTACAAAAAATGAGAAACAAACCGAGTGTTTGACTGGCATCTACGAAACTGCTCCACTTCAAAGCTAGACGTTGCCAGAGAGCAGGGAACACGGACCTATGTGGTGGGATTGGTCATGTTACTTGTTTCTTTTGACAGAGTGAGGAAGCCCCGCAATAAAGCAGGGCATCAAAAAATTGGTTGAAACTCTTAATGTTCCTCTCCACGGAAATCTTTAGTAAAAGGCGAAAGATTTATACGATCTGAAGAGAACCCAGAGTGTACTGATGGTTCAGGGTTAGAGTGTAGGCCCCTATTCTCTGCCACTCGGCTCTCTATTACGGTTTTCAAGACTGCTTTTCCTCTACAAAGATTGAAGACTTTGAACGCCACGTACAGGTCAAACCTGCTTCATACAGAACATAAAGTCAGCCTACTGAATATAAACACTATACATTTAAGATACGTTGTTTTTCCAGTAATTATTCCTATTTATGCAGCGTTTCCACATCAGCGCTGAACAAAGGTAATTTTCCAAGGAAAGATTCTCTGATATGCTATTGCTGTGCGCGATGGAAAGAGGAGCGATACAAATAAGTTTCCCTTCAGGCAAATGAATGAGGCCATACTTTTTCATATCGCAACCAGAGAACGAGCGTCCAGATAAGATGTTATGTGTTTATCGGCGCCGCGTCACAGTTTGCACTTATCAGCTGATCTGATGCATCGTTAGCTTGGCTAGCCGCTAGTATAGCCAAGCTACATATATAGCGTTACAAGCCCAGTTGTGAGGGATTTAAGTCATTAACAACTCAGGAGAAAAGGCAATAACCCGCTGTTAGGTAGGAGAGTTTGGGAACGACCGACTTAAGAAATTCTAGGTTAATAATTTGTTTTATAAAAAGATAGTTAAATAAAAGTACATTTGCAATATGAACCTGTACTTCTTTGCACTTAAATTTACATCTGTTTATAGGTTATAATGCTATGATTTTACTAATCCAGCCCACTTGAATCTACATTTGGCCGAATGTTGCCCCAAACTAAAATATACAGAACACTCAACACTTCTTACCATCAAGACGAGGGAAGCAGGGATATTGAAGTACTGTTGTATTTGTATGGATTATTTCTATTAGACATCATGAGGGGGTGCACCGTTCCTGGAGGTACTGCAATACCAGGTCGATGCGTGGAGTGGACGGAGCAAGCCCCTATTCCATCTCCCTGCTCCAAAAATCAATTTAATATATGGTCCCCGGGTAGGGGACGTATCAGATACTAAACTGATAAGAACAGATACTACACTTGATCTTAGCCAAAAGGCCGAGAAGCGATGCTGTTAAACAGCGGAGTGGAGGGACTCTATCCCCGCTCACAGACACCAGCTCACGGTTAAAACACAGATGGGGGGGGGGGTGTTCAAGAATACAACAAAGCCAACACAACAGTCATAAGGTGGAATGATGTTGTTGATCAAAGTATAATACAGATTAATTCCAAACTACCCTTTAAAGGTCACTTCCTGCTCTGTGCGTTACTCGTGTGTGAACTCATGCTAATCAATCGAGTGAATGTGGCGGTCTCTTATGGACAGAACCGATAACAGACAAATGTGCATAAGGGGTCAAACTATCTTCATTTATTGTTAGTTGTTCTAGCCGCTTTCAGTCTACACAAAAATGAAGAGTGTTTGACTGGCATCTACGAAACTGCTCCGCTTCAAAGCTAGACGTTGCCAGAGAGCAGGGAACACGGACCTTTGAGCAGGACCTATGTGGTGGGATTGGTCATGTTACTTGTTTCTTTTGACAGAGTGAGGAAGCCTACAAAAGATTGAAGACTTTGAACGCCACGTACAGGTCAAACCTGCTTCATACAGAACATTAAGTCAGCCTACTGAATATAAACACTATACATTTAAGACGCGTTGTTTTTCCAGAAATTATTCCTGTCTTCCTCTGGCAATTGGGACATTAATATACGGTCTAGCCCTTGAAAGTAAAGCACTGTGGTACAATATCAATCTAAAGGTAGCAGATTTACATTGAACAGTTTCATCAGGGGAGAGCGCGAACGCAGTCCCCCACTACCAGAAATTATGCAATCGAGATTCCCACATTTGGGGAATTCGCAGGGGTCAGCACAACCGGAGTGCAATGGCTGAGCCTCGCCCTGGGTGAACCACCTTCATGATCATGGTATCTCCCTTGCCAGGTAAGTATGAGTTGCTATAGTCACAGATGCTCAACTCATTCACAGGAGTACAGCTCTGACTCACGGTCACAGAGACTACGCACACACCACAACCACCAGAAGCTATTATCTCTTACAACGAGAATGCAAGAAAAGGCATTAAAGCAAATCAAATATATGCTATAATCGCTTTCAGCCTTAGTTAACACCCCAACGAGCGATACTATCATACTATGTATTTAAAACAAAGAGCAACACGCTTTCACCATCTACGACAAACTGCCGCCTAATACAGGCTGTAACCCCGCCCCCGCCCGTTGACACAATGGATGATGTCACGACGAGTATTTGGCTCATAAATTATGACACGATTGCAAATGTGTTGTTCATAAACAAATCCACTGAGTTTCTGGTAAGATGTTGAAATATCTACTCAATAGCTTCAACAATAACAACAGAGAACACCGCAGAGTTCTTGCGTTTCATCTTGGGAGGGCAAAGTGAAATTAGACGATGACTACGGAGTAAGGTTTGATTGAACTCCAGAGAGAATAGTTGGTGTTGAACATCATGATGGGGTGCACCGTTCCTGGAGGTACTGCAATACCAGGTCGATGCGTGGAGTAGACGGAGCAAGCCCCTATTCCATCTCCCTGCTCCAAAAATCAATTTAATATATGGTCCCCGGGTAGGGGACGTATCAGATATTAAACTGATAAGAACAGATACTACACTTGATCTTAGCCAAAAGGCCGAGAAGCGATGCTGACAAATGGTTGAGCGGAGGGACTCTATCCCCGCTCACAGACACCAGCTCACGGTTAAAACACAGATGTGGGGGGGGGGGGGGGGGTGTTCAAGAATACAACAAAGCCGACACAACAGTCATAAGGTGGAATGATGTTGTTGATCAATGTGTAATACAGATTAATTCCAAACGACCCTTTAACAGTCACTTCCTGCTCCGTTACTGCTGGCAAACAGCCAAACCGCTCTGTGCGTTACTTGTGAGTGAACTCATGCTAATCATTCGAGTAAATGTGGCGGTCTCCTATGGACAGAACAGATAACGGACAAATGTGCATAAGGGGTCAAACTATCTTCATTTATTGTTAGTTGTTCTAGCCGCTTTCAGTCTACAAAAAATGAGAAACAAACCGAGTGTTTGACTGGCATCTACGAAACTGCTCCACTTCAAAGCTAGACGTTGCCAGAGAGCAGGGAACACGGACCTATGTGGTGGGATTGGTCATGTTACTTGTTTCTTTTGACAGAGTGAGGAAGCCCCGCAATAAAGCAGGGCATCAAAAAATTGGTTGAAACTCTTAATGTTCCTCTCCACGGAAATCTTTAGTAAAAGGCGAAAGATTTATACGATCTGAAGAGAACCCAGAGTGTACTGATGGTTCAGGGTTAGAGTGTAGGCCCCTATTCTCTGCCACTCGGCTCTCTATTACGGTTTTCAAGACTGCTTTTCCTCTACAAAGATTGAAGACTTTGAACGCCACGTACAGGTCAAACCTGCTTCATACAGAACATAAAGTCAGCCTACTGAATATAAACACTATACATTTAAGATACGTTGTTTTTCCAGTAATTATTCCTATTTATGCAGCGTTTCCACATCAGCGCTGAACAAAGGTAATTTTCCAAGGAAAGATTCTCTGATATGCTATTGCTGTGCGCGATGGAAAGAGGAGCGATACAAATAAGTTTCCCTTCAGGCAAATGAATGAGGCCATACTTTTTCATATCGCAACCAGAGAACGAGCGTCCAGATAAGATGTTATGTGTTTATCGGCGCCGCGTCACAGTTTGCACTTATCAGCTGATCTGATGCATCGTTAGCTTGGCTAGCCGCTAGTATAGCCAAGCTACATATATAGCGTTACAAGCCCAGTTGTGAGGGATTTAAGTCATTAACAACTCAGGAGAAAAGGCAATAACCCGCTGTTAGGTAGGAGAGTTTGGGAACGACCGACTTAAGAAATTCTAGGTTAATAATTTGTTTTATAAAAAGATAGTTAAATAAAAGTACATTTGCAATATGAACCTGTACTTCTTTGCACTTAAATTTACATCTGTTTATAGGTTATAATGCTATGATTTTACTAATCCAGCCCACTTGAATCTACATTTGGCCGAATGTTGCCCCAAACTAAAATATACAGAACACTCAACACTTCTTACCATCAAGACGAGGGAAGCAGGGATATTGAAGTACTGTTGTATTTGTATGGATTATTTCTATTAGACATCATGAGGGGGTGCACCGTTCCTGGAGGTACTGCAATACCAGGTCGATGCGTGGAGTGGACGGAGCAAGCCCCTATTCCATCTCCCTGCTCCAAAAATCAATTTAATATATGGTCCCCGGGTAGGGGACGTATCAGATACTAAACTGATAAGAACAGATACTACACTTGATCTTAGCCAAAAGGCCGAGAAGCGATGCTGTTAAACAGCGGAGTGGAGGGACTCTATCCCCGCTCACAGACACCAGCTCACGGTTAAAACACAGATGGGGGGGGGGGTGTTCAAGAATACAACAAAGCCAACACAACAGTCATAAGGTGGAATGATGTTGTTGATCAAAGTATAATACAGATTAATTCCAAACTACCCTTTAAAGGTCACTTCCTGCTCTGTGCGTTACTCGTGTGTGAACTCATGCTAATCAATCGAGTGAATGTGGCGGTCTCTTATGGACAGAACCGATAACAGACAAATGTGCATAAGGGGTCAAACTATCTTCATTTATTGTTAGTTGTTCTAGCCGCTTTCAGTCTACACAAAAATGAAGAGTGTTTGACTGGCATCTACGAAACTGCTCCGCTTCAAAGCTAGACGTTGCCAGAGAGCAGGGAACACGGACCTTTGAGCAGGACCTATGTGGTGGGATTGGTCATGTTACTTGTTTCTTTTGACAGAGTGAGGAAGCCTACAAAAGATTGAAGACTTTGAACGCCACGTACAGGTCAAACCTGCTTCATACAGAACATTAAGTCAGCCTACTGAATATAAACACTATACATTTAAGACGCGTTGTTTTTCCAGAAATTATTCCTGTCTTCCTCTGGCAATTGGGACATTAATATACGGTCTAGCCCTTGAAAGTAAAGCACTGTGGTACAATATCAATCTAAAGGTAACAGATTTACATTGAACAGTTTCATCAGGGGAGAGCGCGAACGCAGTCCCCCACTACCAGAAATTATGCAATCGAGATTCCCACATTTGGGGAATTCGCAGGGGTCAGCACAACCGGAGTGCAATGGCTGAGCCTCGCCCTGGGTGAACCACCTTCATGATCATGGTATCTCCCTTGCCAGGTAAGTATGAGTTGCTATAGTCACAGATGCTCAACTCATTCACAGGAGTACAGCTCTGACTCACGGTCACAGAGACTACGCACACACCACAACCACCAGAAGCTATTATCTCTTACAACGAGAATGCAAGAAAAGGCATTAAAGCAAATCAAATATATGCTATAATCGCTTTCAGCCTTAGTTAACACCCCAACGAGCGATACTATCATACTATGTATTTAAAACAAAGAGCAACACGCTTTCACCATCTACGACAAACTGCCGCCTAATACAGGCTGTAACCCCGCCCCCGCCCGTTGACACAATGGATGATGTCACGACGAGTATTTGGCTCATAAATTATGACACGATTGCAAATGTGTTGTTCATAAACAAATCCACTGAGTTTCTGGTAAGATGTTGAAATATCTACTCAATAGCTTCAACAATAACAACAGAGAACACCGCAGAGTTCTTGCGTTTCATCTTGGGAGGGCAAAGTGAAATTAGACGATGACTACGGAGTAAGGTTTGATTGAACTCCAGAGAGAATAGTTGGTGTTGAACATCATGATGGGGTGCACCGTTCCTGGAGGTACTGCAATACCAGGTCGATGCGTGGAGTGGACGGAGCAAGCCCCTATTCCATCTCCCTGCTCCAAAAATCAATTTAATATATGGTCCCCGGGTAGGGGACGTATCAGATATTAAACTGATAAGAACAGATACTACACTTGATCTTAGCCAAAAGGCCGAGAAGCGATGCTGACAAATGGTTGAGCGGAGGGACTCTATCCCCGCTCACAGACACCAGCTCACGGTTAAAACACAGATGTGGGGGGGGGGGGGGTGTTCAAGAATACAACAAAGCCGACACAACAGTCATAAGGTGGAATGATGTTGTTGATCAATGTGTAATACAGATTAATTCCAAACGACCCTTTAACAGTCACTTCCTGCTCCGTTACTGCTGGCAAACAGCCAAACCGCTCTGTGCGTTACTTGTGAGTGAACTCATGCTAATCATTCGAGTAAATGTGGCGGTCTCCTATGGACAGAACAGATAACGGACAAATGTGCATAAGGGGTCAAACTATCTTCATTTATTGTTAGTTGTTCTAGCCGCTTTCAGTCTACAAAAAATGAGAAACAAACCGAGTGTTTGACTGGCATGTACGAAACTGCTCCACTTCAAAGCTAGACGTTGCCAGAGAGCAGGGAACACGGACCTTTGAGCAGGACCTATGTGGTGGGATTGGTCATGTTACTTGTTTCTTTTGACAGAGTGAGGAAGCCCCGCAATAAAGCAGGGCATCAAAAAATTGGTTGAAACTCTTAATGTTCCTCTCCACGGAAATCTTTAGTAAAAGGCGAAAGATTTATACGATCTGAAGAGAACCCAGAGTGTACTGATGGTTCAGGGTAAGAGTGTAGGCCCCTATTCTCTGCCACTCGGCTCTCTATTACGGTTTTCAAGACTGCTTTTCCTCTACAAAGATTGAAGACTTTGAACGCCACGTACAGGTCAAACCTGCTTCATACAGAACATAAAGTCAGCCTACTGAATATAAACACTATACATTTAAGATACGTTGTTTTTCCAGTAATTATTCCTATTTATGCAGCGTTTCCACATCAGCGCTGAACAAAGGTAATTTTCCAAGGAAAGATTCTCTGATATGCTATTGCTGTGCGCGATGGAAAGAGGAGCGATACAAATAAGTTTCCCTTCAGGCAAATGAATGAGGCCATACTTTTTCATATCGCAACCAGAGAACGAGCGTCCAGATAAGATGTTATGTGTTTATCGGCGCCGCGTCACAGTTTGCACTTATCAGCTGATCTGGTGCATCGTTAGCTTGGCTAGCCGCTAGTATAGCCAAGCTACATATATAGCGTTACAAGCCCAGTTGTGAGGGATTTAAGTCATTAACAACTCAGGAGAAAAGGCAATAACCCGCTGCTAGGTAGGAGAGTTTGGGAACGACCGACTTAAGAAATTCTAGGTTAATAATTTGTTTTATAAAAAGATAGTTAAATAAAAGTACATTTGCAATATGAACCTGTACTTCTTTGCACTTAAATTTACATCTGTTTATAGGTTATAATGCTATGATTTTACTAATCCAGCCCACTTGAATCTACATTTGGCCGAATGTTGCCCCAAACTAAAACATACAGAACACTCAACACTTCTTACCATCAAGACGAGGGAAGCAGGGATATTGAAGTACTGTTGTATTTGTATGGATTATTTCTATTAGACATCATGAGGGGGTGCACCGTTCCTGGAGGTACTGCAATACCAGGTCGATGCGTGGAGTGGACGGAGCAAGCCCCTATTCCATCTCCCTGCTCCAAAAATCAATTTAATATATGGTCCCCGGGTAGGGGACGTATCAGATATTAAACTGATAAGAACAGATACTACACTTGATCTTAGCCAAAAGGCCGAGAAGCGATGCTGTTAAACAGCGGAGTGGAGGGACTCTATCCCCGCTCACACACACAAGCTCACGGTTAAAACACAGATGGGGGGGGGGGTGTTCAAGAATACAACAAAGCCAACACAACAGTCATAAGGTGGAATGATGTTGTTGATCAAAGTATAATACAGATTAATTCCAAACTACCCTTTAAAGGTCACTTCCTGCTCTGTGCGTTACTCGTGTGTGAACTCATGCTAATCAATCGAGTGAATGTGGCGGTCTCTTATGGACAGAACCGATAACAGACAAATGTGCATAAGGGGTCAAACTATCTTCATTTATTGTTAGTTGTTCTAGCCGCTTTCAGTCTACACAAAAATGAAGAGTGTTTGACTGGCATCTACGAAACTGCTCCGCTTCAAAGCTAGACGTTGCCAGAGAGCAGGGAACACGGACCTTTGAGCAGGACCTATGTGGTGGGATTGGTCATGTTACTTGTTTCTTTTGACAGAGTGAGGAAGCCTACAAAAGATTGAAGACTTTGAACGCCACGTACAGGTCAAACCTGCTTCATACAGAACATTAAGTCAGCCTACTGAATATAAACACTATACATTTAAGACGCGTTGTTTTTCCAGAAATTATTCCTGTCTTCCTCTGGCAATTGGGACATTAATATTCGGTCTAGCCCTTGAAAGTATAGCACTGTGGTACAATATCAATCTAAAGGTAGCAGATTTACATTGAACAGTTTCATCAGGGGAGAGCGCGAACGCAGTCCCCCACTACCAGAAATTATGCAATCGAGATTCCCACATTTGGGGAATTCGCAGGGGTCAGCACAACCGGAGTGCAATGGCTGAGCCTCGCCCTGGGTGAACCACCTTCATGATCATGGTATCTCCCTTGCCAGGTAAGTATGAGTTGCTATAGTCACAGATGCTCAACTCATTCACAGGAGTACAGCTCTAACTCACGGTCACAGAGACTACGCACACACCACAAACACCAGAAGCTATTATCTCTTACAACGAGAATGCAAGAAAAGGCATTAAAGCAAATCAAATATATGCTATAATCGCTTTCAGCCTTAGTTAACACCCCAAGGAGCGATACTATCATACAATGTATTTAAAACAAAGAGCAACACGCTTTCACCATCTACGACAAACTGCCGCCTAATACAGGCTGTAACCCCGCCCCCGCCCGTTGACACAATGGATGATGTCACGACGAGTATTTGGCTCATAAATTATGACACGATTGCAAATGTGTTGTTCATAAACAAATCCACTGAGTTTCTGGTAAGATGTTGAAATATCTACTCAATAGCTTCAACAATAACAACAGAGAACACCGCAGAGTTCTTGCGTTTCATCTTGGGAGGGCAAAGTGAAATTAGACGATGACTACGGAGTAAGGTTTGATTGAACTCCAGAGAGAATAGTTGGTGTTGAACATCATGAGGGGGTGCACCGTTCCTGGAGGTACTGCAATACCAGGTCGATGCGTGGAGTGGACGGAGCAAGCCCCTATTCCATCTCCCTGCTCCAAAAATCAATTTAATATATGGTCCCCGGGTAGGGGACGTATCAGATATTAAACTGATAAGAACAGATACTACACTTGATCTTAGCCAAAAGGCCGAGAAGCGATGCTGACAAATGGTTGAGCGGAGGGACTCTATCCCCGCTCACAGACACCAGCTCACGGTTAAAACACAGATGTGGGGGGGGGGGGGGGGGTGTTCAAGAATACAACAAAGCCGACACAACAGTCATAAGGTGGAATGATGTTGTTGATCAATGTGTAATACAGATTAATTCCAAACGACCCTTTAACAGTCACTTCCTGCTCCGTTACTGCTGGCAAACAGCCAAACCGCTCTGTGCGTTACTTGTGAGTGAACTCATGCTAATCATTCGAGTAAATGTGGCGGTCTCCTATGGACAGAACAGATAACGGACAAATGTGCATAAGGGGTCAAACTATCTTCATTTATTGTTAGTTGTTCTAGCCGCTTTCAGTCTACAAAAAATGAGAAACAAACCGAGTGTTTGACTGGCATCTACGAAACTGCTCCACTTCAAAGCTAGACGTTGCCAGAGAGCAGGGAACACGGACCTTTGAGCAGGACCTATGTGGTGGGATTGGTCATGTTACTTGTTTCTTTTGACAGAGTGAGGAAGCCCCGCAATAAAGCAGGGCATCAAAAAATTGGTTGAAACTCTTAATGTTCCTCTCCACGGAAATCTTTAGTAAAAGGCGAAAGATTTATACGATCTGAAGAGAACCCAGAGTGTACTGATGGTTCAGGGTTAGAGTGTAGGCCCCTATTCTCTGCCACTCGGCTCTCTATTACGGTTTTCAAGACTGCTTTTCCTCTACAAAGATTGAAGACTTTGAACGCCACGTACAGGTCAAACCTGCTTCATACAGAACATAAAGTCAGCCTACTGAATATAAACACTATACATTTAAGATACGTTGTTTTTCCAGTAATTATTCCTATTTATGCAGCGTTTCCACATCAGCGCTGAACAAAGGTAATTTTCCAAGGAAAGATTCTCTGATATGCTATTGCTGTGCGCGATGGAAAGAGGAGCGATACAAATAAGTTTCCCTTCAGGCAAATGAATGAGGCCATACTTTTTCATATCGCAACCAGAGAACGAGCGTCCAGATAAGATGTTATGTGTTTATCGGCGCCGCGTCACAGTTTGCACTTATCAGCTGATCTGATGCATCGTTAGCTTGGCTAGCCGCTAGTATAGCCAAGCTACATATATAGCGTTACAAGCCCAGTTGTGAGGGATTTAAGTCATTAACAACTCAGGAGAAAAGGCAATAACCCGCTGCTAGGTAGGAGAGTTTGGGAACGACCGACTTAAGAAATTCTAGGTTAATAATTTGTTTTATAAAAAGATAGTTAAATAAAAGTACATTTGCAATATGAACCTGTACTTCTTTGCACTTAAATTTACATCTGTTTATAGGTTATAATGCTATGATTTTACTAATCCAGCCCACTTGAATCTACATTTGGCCGAATGTTGCCCCAAACTAAAATATACAGAACACTCAACACTTCTTACCATCAAGACGAGGGAAGCAGGGATATATGGAAGTACTGTTGTATTTGTATGGATTATTTCTATTAGACATCATGAGGGGGTGCACCGTTCCTGGAGGTACTGCAATACCAGGTCGATGCGTGGAGTGGACGGAGCAAGCCCCTATTCCATCTCCCTGCTCCAAAAATCAATTTAATATATGGTCCCCGGGTAGGGGACGTATCAGATATTAAACTGATAAGAACAGATACTACACTTGATCTTAGCCAAAAGGCCGAGAAGCGATGCTGGTAAACAGCGGAGCGGAGGGACTCTATCCCCGCTCACACACACAAGCTCACGGTTAAAACACAGATGGGGGGGGGGGTGTTCAAGAATACAACACAGCCTACACAACAGTCCATGTGGAATCAAATATCAACGTGGGGTTGACGGCCCAGAAAAATGTATCTTTGTTGCATTACTGGCCAAACAAATATGTTTCAAAACCGTCCAAAATACAAATGAAATGCTTTGAATATCCGGTCAATGTGTGAGTTGAGCACAGAACTTAACCCGCGGATCTAAGTGAAGTCAGTTCAGTCCACAGCCAATCCACAATACGGGGCAACGCACATATCTTATATATGTGTGTGTTTATATAGATGTGTTTGCAATCAAAAGTTACTTGATGAAACAAAGATCTACAAAGAATGAAGAGTTAGCAAGCAACCGACTATATGGCAGCCATCTACGAGGCTGTACGGGACCAGGGGCAGGAAATGTTGACCTTTGAGCAGATACTAGGGTGTGGGAGCGGCAAAGAATCTTTCCTTGCTTTGACAGAGTGAGGAAGCCCCGCAATAAAGCAGGGCATCAAAAAATTGGTTGAAACTCTTAATGTTCCTCTCCACGGAAATCTTTAGTAAAAGGCGAAAGATTTATACGATCTGAAGAGAACCCAGAGTGTACTGACGTCTCAGGGTAGAGTGTAGGCCCCTATTCTCTGCCACTCGGCTCTCTATTACGGTTTTCAAGACTGCTTTTCCTCTACAAAGATTGAAGACTTTGAACGCCACCTACTGGTCAGACATGCTTACTACAGAACATAAAGTCAACCTACTGAATATTAACACTATCCACTAAAGTGACGTATATATGTGCAAGGTTACGCTGTTGTTTTTCAGAAATTGGTTGCTATCTTCCGTTTGGATCTTTACTTAGACAATATTGGAGGTTAAGAGGGTTGCACCTTCTACAGTAAAACCCTTAAGACATCTAGCTGTAATGTCAAACACACACTCAGACACAGAGCATCTCAGATTGTCAAACTTCATGTTAAACACATTTATCACGGGAGAGCGCGAACGCAGTCCCCCACTACCAGAAATTATGCAATCGAGATTCCCACATTTGGGGAATTCGCAGGGGTCAGCACAACCGGAGTGCAATGGCTGAGCCTCGCCCTGGGTGTACCACCTTCATGATCATAGTATCTCCCTTACCAGGTAAGTATGAGTTGCTATAGTCACAGATGCTCAACTCATTCACAGGAGTACAGCTCTGACTCACGGTCACAGAGACTCCTTCACTCAACCAGACGCTATGATCTCAACATACCAAAAAGACACTGACACACAATTTGTAACAAATTCAGAGCAGCATGCTTTCACGTTCTGCGATGAACTGGTGACTTCTCCAGAGCGTTACCCTGCCCCCGCCAGGGCCCACTAATGATATAGCGGTTTCAGACAGATGGCTGATGTCACAATGACCCGGCCGAGTATCTGGCTCATAAATTATGACACCATTGCAAATATGTTGTTTATAAGCAAATCGGCTGAGTTTCTTGTAAAATGTTGATATATCTTAATCTCTTAACAATAGCTTCTTCAGTAACAATAACAGAGAGCACAAAAAGGTTGTTTGCATATTTCTAAGTAATCACTACAGCATGGTTATTGTTCTGACATTCAGCATATAATGGATGGATGATGCCACGACGTCCAGGCCGAATAAAATATGACACCATTGCAAATATGTTTATCATAAACAAATCTGCTGAGATTCTAGTATAGTATTTTTTGGCAATAGATTCTTAAACAACAATAACAGATCATATCAGAAAGTTGTACCCTCTTAACTTTGAGAGACCAAGCTGATGGTAATCAGACTTTGAATTATTTCTATTAAACATCATGATGGGGTGCACCGTTCCCGGAGGTAATGCAATACCAGGTCGATGCGTGGAGTGGACGGAGCAAGCCCCTATTCCATCTCCCTGCTCCAAAAATCAATTTAATATATGGTCCCCGGGTAGAGGACGTATCAGATATTAAACTGATAAGAACAGATACTACACTTGATCTTAGCCAAAAGGCCGAGAAGCGATGCTGTTAAACAGCGGAGTGGAGGGACTCTATCCCCGCTCACACACACAAGCTCACGGTTAAAACACAGATGGGGGGGGGGGTGTTCAAGAATACAACAAAGCCAACACAACAGTCATAAGGTGGAATGATGTTGTTGATCAAAGTATAATACAGATTAATTCCAAACTACCCTTTAAAGGTCACTTCCTGCTCTGTGCGTTACTCGTGTGTGAACTCATGCTAATCAATCGAGTGAATGTGGCGGTCTCTTATGGACAGAACCGATAACAGACAAATGTGCATAAGGGGTCAAACTATCTTCATTTATTGTTAGTTGTTCTAGCCGCTTTCAGTCTACACAAAAATGAAGAGTGTTTGACTGGCATCTACGAAACTGCTCCGCTTCAAAGCTAGACGTTGCCAGAGAGCAGGGAACACGGACCTTTGAGCAGGACCTATGTGGTGGGATTGGTCATGTTACTTGTTTCTTTTGACAGAGTGAGGAAGCCTACAAAAGATTGAAGACTTTGAACGCCACGTTCAGGTCAAACCTGCTTCATACAGAACATTAAGTCAGCCTACTGAATATAAACACTATACATTTAAGACGCGTTGTTTTTCCAGAAATTATTCCTGTCTTCCTCTGGCAATTGGGACATTAAGTACAGTCTAGCCCTTGCAAGTAAAGCACTGTGGTACAATATCAATCTAAAGGTAGCAGATTTACATTGAACAGTTTCATCAGGGGAGAGCGCGAACGCAGTCCCCCACTACCAGAAATTATGCAATCGAGATTCCCACATTTGGGGAATTCGCAGGGGTCAGCACAACCGGAGTGCAATGGCTGAGCCTCGCCCTGGGTGAACCACCTTCATGATCATGGTATCTCCCTTGCCAGGTAAGTATGAGTTGCTACAGTCACAGATGCTCAACTCATTCACAGGAGTACAGCTCTGACTCACGGTCACAGAGACTACGCACACACCACAACCACCAGAAGCTATTATCTCTTACAACGAGAATGCAAGAAAAGGCATTAAAGCAAATCAAATATATGCTATAATCGCTTTCAGCCTTAGTTAACACCCCAACTAGCGATACTTTCATACAATGTATTTAAAACAAAGAGCAACACGCTTTCACCATCTACGACAAACTGCCGCCTAATACAGGCTGTAACCCCGCCCCCGCCCGTTGACACAATGGATGATGTCACGACGAGTATTTGGCTCATAAATTATGACACGATTGCAAATGTGTTGTTCATAAACAAATCCACTGAGTTTCTGGTAAGATGTTGAAATATCTACTCAATAGCTTCAACAATAACAACAGAGAACACCGCAGAGTTCTTGCGTTTCATCTTGGGAGGACAAAGTGAAACCAGACTTACTACGGCATAAGGCTTGAATTCACTCCAGAGAGGATAGTTAGTGTTATACATCATGATGGGGTGCACCGTTCCTGGAGGTACTGCAATACCAGGTCGATGCGTGGAGTGGACGGAGCAAGCCCCTATTCCATCTCCCTGCTCCAAAAATCAATTTAATATATGGTCCCCGGGTAGGGGACGTATCAGATATTAAACTGATAAGAACAGATACTACACTTGATCTTAGCCAAAAGGCCGAGAAGCGATGCTGGTAAACAGCGGAGCGGAGGGACTCTATCCCCGCTCACACACACAAGCTCACGGTTAAAACACAGATGGGGGGAGGGGTGATCAAGAATACAACAAAGCCGACACAACAGTCATACGGTGGAATGATGTTGATCAAAGTATAATACAGATTAAGTCAAAACTACCCTTTAACGGTCACTTCCTGCTCCGTTACTGCTGGTAAACAGCCAAACCGCTCTGTGCGTTACTCGTGAGTGAACTCATGCTAATCATTCGAGTGAATGTAACCACAGACAGGAAAAATACAATTAAGCCGGTTGCAACAGTCACGGAATGGCACCTAAGATCAACGTTACTTAAAAAGGTCGCGGATCATACAAACGTCTGTGCAGTTAATAACTTAATACTCGCCAAACGCATATGCTTTTCAATCGGCAACGTTATGAATTAAATGATTTGAATATCCGGCCAATGAGGGTGCTGAGTGCTGAAGAAAACCGCGGCTGTTTAAGTCAGTACGACAACGGGTCGCTTCCTGCTTCTTTGCTGCGTGGCAGCTGCTTTTACGGTCATTGACACCTGCTGGTCAGGAGTGTGAACAACTCGTTGGAATTTAACACAGGAGTCCTCTGAAGGGAGGAAAACAACGAACGTGTGAGCGCTCAACGCCCTTCACAATAAATGGCGCTCTAGGTAATTTATAACATCCAGGCAGAATTTTAAGTTGATTATTCTTTTATTATTTTGGATTGGGAACGAGCGAATTCAGACAGTTGCAATGGAACGTATGGAGAGGATAGATAGAAGCAACAGCCAAAACCGGAGAACTTCATATTAAACACATAGATCAGGGGAGAGCGCGAACGCAGTCCCCCACTACCAGAAATTATGCAGTCGAGATTCCCACATTTGGGGAATTCGCAGGGGTCAGCACAACCGGAGTGCAATGGCTGAGCCTCGCCCTGGGTGAACCACCTTCATGATCATGGTATCTCCCCTGCCAGGTAAGTATGAGTTGCGAAGGTCACAGATGCTAAAGTCTTTCACAGACGTTCCTTAGCGACTCACGGTCACGTCACTAATTCACACGGAATGCTATTTACCAGACGCAGCGGCGCTTTGTCAATGTTTCGTGAACAAACACACCAAACTTTAAGTGACCGCCCTCATACATTCATGATCAGACGTTTTGCGATATTATCCTCGATTAAATGAACACAATCCCATCATGCAATGCGGCATTGCATCTCAATCTGTACCCCCGAAAGTATCATTTTAAGCTTTAGGCTGCTACGAGAATGCAAGAAAGGCACATAGCGTATCGACTTAAATGAAGCAAACCAAATTTATGCTCGTTATGTTGTTTAACCGACGCCTAAGTCAGATAAATGAAAATGAAAAGACGGGTGGTAACATAACGTAAACACCGGTTCCTACTTCCGTCACTGCTGGTGGGCAGCAGCTGCTTTCAGGTTTACTGCCCCCTGCTGGCCTGGAATGTGAACTACTGTTATGCAAGCCTGATTCCAATTCCAATTAGCGATGTTGCGGTTTCGTAAGACTTCGAATTTCACACTAATAAAAAGGGGAACGATTACTTTTCTAAATCAAACAATAATTATTTAGAAACATTAGAAATACACTTTTGGTCTTAACCAAAATGCTGAGAAGCGACGCAAGAGAGAAATATATATAGTAATATAAACACAAACGCAAAAAAAACAGTTACGCTACCAGCACTTTAACACAGCGTTAAAACAACAAATTCCCCTGCACAACAATTTAACATGGCACGATAAAAAAAGTTTAAAAGTGCGTCTACTCGTCTAAAACCCCGAAAAGTTTGGCGAAAGCAAGCTTCCCCTTCTAGCATAGACGTTAGAAGTAACGCTACTTCAATTTTCACTAGTTGAAAAAGGCTGCGGGCAGTTTGTTGTAAAGTAAAGTTCGTTTTTTTTTGTTATTTTGTGTAAAGCAGCGAGTTTTCTCTTACTTGCTGTGTTGTATCTTCTTCGTTGCCGTCTGCTTCAAGTTCGGAGTGGGGGGATGGTCCGCCGGCTCACCTGGGTACTCCGTCGGGGTCCTTCCTTGCGTTAGTGCAGCTTGCCCCTGGGCTCCGGGGTCATGAGTGGGGGCAGGGTTGGTCTTCTTGTTGGAGGCACCCGAGTGCTTCTTCGGGTCTCGCTTTCTCTTTTCCTGCAGTGACAAAACGCTCACACCTACTGGGCTGTATGTGTAACTACATTACAGGAAAGAAAGCTCAGAAGAAGAAACTTCCTCACCTGTGCTGGGTTAGAAATGATTGACACAATAATCCTGCGACGACCACCGTCCTAAAAGAAATAGAGATTAAAGCGAATGAGATGGAGTTTAGATGGTTGCAACACCTCTAATACTGTAGCTACATACCTGCTGAGAGCTCGTGTTCATGTCACTTTCCTCTGGATCTACAATGAGACATACGTACAGCTGTCAGACTAGTAAATAACAGGATGCAGATACCACAGCAGTTCAGATCGGAGCATCAGAGACCTGGGGAGGCGCTGGGTTTGATAAGGTTTCTGCAGGAGGTCTGTTGCTGGATGAACTTCTTGGCCTCCTCGAGCTCTGCCACAGCTCTCTCATGCCCTCTCCTCAGATTCTCCACATGAGCCACCATGACCTCTACGGCTCGACTCACACGGGCCTCCTATCACATACACACACCAGCCAGCAAATCAGAACACACATACATAATACATAGTATATGATAGAAATCCATTTTGGGTTGCTAGGTTGTGAGTAAAAAGTCATTTTAAATAATGATTTATTCACACAACAGAATCAAACTAAAGTATCTGTAGTGTGAACATGTGGTAGTGTGTGCAGTGTTGTGTGACGTATTGTAGACCTGCATACCTGGTGCACGGCTCCAAGCACCTCAGCTGTGTTAGAGATCCGCTCCATAGTCCCTCCCAGGATATCCAGAGAAAGCTCCAGCCTCTGCAGGATCTTGTTGCGTTTACTGTCCAGGCACAAGTCCTTCAGCGTCTACACACACACACACACACTGTAGTTTAAAGGGTGTTTTGTTGTTTTAGATCTGCATTCACACGTCTTGCTCTCGGTCTACGCACCTCCAGCGTCTCCCTCCCTCTGCTCAGCTCCAGGTGGATGTTCTCCTCAGCCAGGTTCCTTGCGTGTTCCTCTGCCTGCAGCCTCTGTTTCAGGGTGTACTGGTCACAGCGGAATGCCAGGGTGATCTGAGAGAAGGCAGTCTGGGTGGGGTGGGGACACATCAATGCACAGTGGAGCATATTGGAAAGCACAGGAACACAAGGAAGAACACTTTCATCTCCACAATGAAAAGATGGTGGCCTCACCTCCAGATCTGTCTCGGACATCTCTACACTGTCAGAATGAAAGAAGAGTGATTAGTGGAAGTTCAACAAACATCATATAATCCAAACCCAGCGGAGGTCAGATATGTCACTCCATTACCTGTTGAGGCCGACTCGATCTATGATGGACAGCTCATTCCAGGATGTGAGAGGCTCCTCCTCCTCCTCGCTGGTTTCTTTTATGAAGATAGCAAATAAATCAAATACTATTATTATGCAAACACACACCATTTACAGCTCTCACCACTGTGGCCACACTCTGTCTATCTGATGGAGCATTTGAACTTTTCTATATCTAATTGGCCCAAAGTATGATTTAAATTATTTGGGATTGGGAATTTTAAGCACATCATCTTTATCCCTCTTGCAGAAAGAAACCAACTGTGATGAACACGTACAAAATATCAACCAGCATCATTACCTTGGTCGCTGTCTTCACTGTTGGCCATCATGGACTGACTGTGTGTCTCTGAATCAGGCTGGAGGAAGGTGACAGTTAGAAATCTCCCCCCTTGTGTTCAGTGATTGTCATAGTGTTTCCCAGCATTGACCCCCAGGTGCAGGGAGCCATGAGGTCGTGTAACGTCTGTGACTCACCTCAACACTCATCTCTCCAGCTTGGTGTCTCTCAAACAAAACTCAAATCTCTTGCTCAGGTAAAATCCTCCACTATCAACTCTGGACTGTGTTGTTACATGTGAACGTATCTTCACACGTTCCTGTCTGTTTCCCCTCTTCAGCCCTTCTCCAGCACTGAGAATAGATAATCCTATTAAGAGATCCTCAGTCAAACAGGACAGCCGCTCAGAGGCTCATGGGTAGGGACCAGCGCTCTGTGTGAAATGGTTTAACCGTCATCATTAACTCATTTTTCTACTTATATACCTTAAAGTCAGAGGTCAAATAGAGCCTTTACCTGACCAGTAGTCACATTAGTGTGGAGTTCAAGAGGATGAAGGGAGCCACACATTTATTATACAGAGATGTTTCAACCACTGCATTCTACATAAGAAAGCCTGTAATATGAGCTTAACTGGTCATTATATACGACTAAAAAAGTTGATAAAATATGTTTCCTTTCATCAAATGGTCTGAAATTTATAGGGGTTGTTTAACACAATGCTCTTCGTGATTAGAAGAAATTTGAAGTCATTTGATTGAATTTTGGGTATTTTATTGAATTTTATAACTCCTTTGCTCCTGGGGTCAAGATGGCCCCGAACCACAAAGTGGTGTAATGGTGCAAAAAGTCACACCAGACTGCTCTCCAACACATCTTTGATCTTGGATGTTTGATGTGTGTGGTCAAGCAATGGTTATTTGATAATGGGACAACAAGAGGTATGGGCAGCATGCGATGCCAGGTCCATGGAACATGCAAACATGGGATTTGGGGCGGCAGAAGCCCAAATCCCTGCTTTACTTTACCAACATTTATGTGAACAAGCTCTATTTATTTCAAATTCTAAAATTAAGTCGTGGTTATAATGGTTGGACTGGAGTTAAGACTAAAGGTGTAACACAAAATTAATTGAAAATTTAACTATGACATATTCCACTCTGGTATTTGTCAAAAAGTACAGATCTCAAATATTTAAAAAAATAAAATAGGGTATATTTTGGGTTAACAAGTTCCACAAATTCCAAAAAGAAGGAAAAATTGTGATGACGCATTGGACTGGAGTCAGACTAAAGGTGTAACACAATTAATTAAAAATTTACACCACATGCTTAAGATAACTGTCAAAACAAGTTGGGGTCAATTTGAGCCCAGAGGACAATAGGTGTATGTAAAACAGAAGGACATTACAAGGGTTAAAACTTTGAACATACGTCAGTACTCAATTCTACATTAAGAATTTGCTAAGGTTAACATCCACACACACACTTTAAAGTTTGTCGCCCTGTTATAAATGTTTTAACCCACAGTGCTAACAGGAAGCTGGTCTTTACATCCAGTTACAAACACATGAAGGCAGTGAAGAGGAAACACAGGACACCAATGTTACTGGAGAAACTCCCATTTTATTTTGTAAGAAAAGGTCCTTTAGTAGAGACGCTGGGGTTTCCCCATGGTGCTCTTGATGTAGAGGGCGCGCACGTTCTGCCAGTTCTTCTTCAGCAGAGACACCAGGAAGTTAACAGCCAGATGGATGTTGTAGACCAGCTCATCCTCCGTCATCTTCACGTGTCCAACAGCCACAGCCAGACAGAGCACCTACAACACAGGACACCATGGTGAGACTACAAACCTTTCAGCCCCACTAAACTGATTCAATACTTCTATGTGAATACTGCTATGTACCTTCTTCATCTGGAACTTGATGGTGGACTTGACCTCATCCACCTTGGTCATCAGGTTCTCATTGTGGGTGAGCAGGGAGGGGAACTTGCCAGCCTTGTTGAGTCCAGGGCCCAGGATACGAGGGATCTGCTTGATCAGAGACTCAGAGGCCAGGAAAGCGTCGTACTTCTTGGCTGGAGGAGAATGAAACAAACGGTTAGAGACGGCAACTACATCTACGGCATCATTCAATCAGTCAGCTCTGGGTCGTGGGCCAGATCTTACCAAGTTTCTTGACCATCTTCTTGTTCTTGTTGAGCTTCTTGAGGGCCTCGATGTCCATGTGTGGCAGCTCAGCAACTTTAGCCTCGTCACAGTGCTGCTGGTCTCCCAACACGCACACAGAGAACTTGGGCCTGGGCAGAGTCTTCAGCCTGCACAGAACATCAGAGCTCAGTGACAACAATCACGACACAGCAAGACAGGAACAAGTAGCAGGGCCGCAAGCATCTCACTCTTTAAGTCAATGTTTCCAGCAGTAGTACTTTGACAGAATAGAGTAACTGCAGCCCATTTAAATTTAGCTCATCAACTTCAAAGACATCTCAGAAAGCACCAGAGCGTTAAACTGATCCTTCCCTACTAAACGCAGTGTTTAACATTTAGATAGATAGCAGCTATAAAGTGAGAATTAAAGAACGTCAGCCATTGCATAAAGAGCTGTCTGGATTTAATCATAATCCAGATTTTATTCCAATCTCTTAACTACTTGTTAATGATGGCTCACAAGTCCAGTCCCAATTGATAAATCATGGAAAACCGTCCCTTTTAATGCATTCAGGCCAATAAAGCCAATGTTAGAAATTAAACATGTATGTATAGAATGTGTTGCCATGACTACATTTTACATCCATACATTATTAACCTTAAGAGTCCAACCCATTTACCAGACCGTACTTCTGTGTGAAATAGAAACAGTCTTACCCAAACCACCAGCGTGGCCGGTGTCCCGCTGACCTCATCGGTTATTTAATGAACCTTGGTCGGCTCGGGGACGTGAGCTTTATCAGCCCAGCCCCCGTGAAACCTTCCCTCATGTTTTAAGACCCAGGGTAGGGGTCCGTCTGCATCACCCGTCCCCAGCCGAGGCCAGGGGGGCTCAGTCAGACTACCCAGAGTACTTCTCCATGTCTGCTCCTGGCCCGTCTGGACTAGTTTCTACTTTATTGAGGCATGATGCCATATTTAAACTATATTCTCACACACAGACGGGGCTGGAGGTAAACAGGGAAAAGGTCGGGTGAAACAGTAAAGGTCCGAACCTGACAGTGCCGGAGAAACGCTTGTCCTTCTGGGGATCATAGTTCTTCAAGCTGATCTGCAGCTCCACCGACTCTGTGAACCTGCACAGGGACAGACGCAGCAATTAGCCAACTTTATCACAGTCTTACGTTGTATTTAGAAAGGGTAAAACATGTAAGGCTAGCTGGTTCTTACTTCCTCGACTTGGCCAGAGAGCCCTGGAGGACCTCCTTCACCGCCTCGTACAACGTATCCCTTGAGACCTTGCTGTAAAACACAGAATAATAATTATTAGACATTGAAATATGAGCCCGATGTTAACAGAGGGGAACACGGTACTTCCGGTGCACGTTACATATGTGGTATAAACGGAGAGTTGAATTACGGACATGGGAGAGTAAGACTCAAACAAATATTAGGTAAAGCAGTTAACCAACACTTCTAATGTAAAATTGTTCGGTAAAATGTGTTTAAATCCACGGATGATTGCGGATTACTTCACAGAAAAATGACGCGATTTTCTCGACCGGCGCCCGGCCGCTGTCACGCGTCAAATTACACTTAAAATTCCACCTCCACTGAGCGTAGCAGAGAACCTAAGCCGCCATAAACATAACGATTCGTTAAAATTTGGGAATAAATTTATTTAAAGAGGATTATTGACTAAATGGCCACTCACCTCATTTTCGCTGGTCGTCCCTCTAGACTCCGTAAGCTGAAAAGGGCGACAAACAGGAAGTGACGGGTATAAAAGGCTGCCGCATTGCTACGTCATCAAAGGTCGCTTGCGACATTTGGCGGAAAATAATGACAAATAAATATACAGATAAATACTTTGTTTCATTTATTTCAAAACATTTTATTTTTATCAACGCACATTTTAAGTTCATATTTTCCTCCTAAAGTATATAGGCTCCTGCTCAGCTAAATCATTAACTTTTGTTTAAATATTTCATTTTATTTTTTATCTTTATTTCAAAGAATACCCAAATAGACACGACCAAAATTAAATCTTAAAGTAATCGCAAAACCTCTTATAAATCTGATAAAATATCAAATTCCAGAAGCTCTTGGTCCATTTGTTTGCCTCAATACATACATGCCTTGTATGAACAAATATAATAGATTTCTCCAAATACAACACAACAATAATCTGATCAGAATGAAGTGAATCAAACACTCTTTAACAACTGCATTGTATTTTAAAGTGAACTTTCATGTTCTCATTAAAATACAGATATTGCAAGAGAAATCCAAGGCAGCTCATGTGGAATGAAGATGTAGAATAAGAGGCACCAAAGAGAGGAAATCAAGATCGCTGTATAATATAAAATATCATTTGAGGTTCTAACATCTAAACTACTAAGAACGAACACAAATATGAAACATTGAGTTTATTTAGATGTGCAACATGGTCAGATGTACATTCATGTGTTTGCGATTCTTTTCAAAGCAGCTTGAAGAGATTTCTTCAGGAAGGTCTGGTTGGACGTGAGGCATCCAGACAGGGAGTGTTTGTGTGCGTCGGTCACCTGGGAAACAGTTTGGAAAATAAGAGCAGAGTGATTAAACTTCATCTTCATGTTCAGCCATCTGATCTCTGCTGTCCACTAAGACTCACGTGGGAGGGGAACTTGGTGAGCACTGTTAACATCATTTTTGCAAACTTCACAGATTTTGCCAATGGAGGAGCCTGACTGACGAGCTGATGGGTGAACTGGGAGAAAAGCTCCTCATTCAGCTCCGGCTGAAAATAAACAGACAAGAGGAGAGGCACAGTTGATATCGTTGCTGTTGTGTTCCACTCTTGAACTGTTGTCTCATTTCTGTTTTCATGTGTGTTACCTTGGAGTCCAGTAGGCTGTGGATCATGGAGAGCACAGCTTCACTCCACTCAATGTTAAATGTCATTCTGGTAGGGAAAAGAAAAATGTTTACATCAGTAATCAGGGTGGACTGCCATTTTGTGCCCCTTAAGACTGGAGGAAGAGATTTAAAGGGTTTCTCTCACTGAAGCACCAGCAGTCTGTAGTGAGGATCCAGGCAGCTTTCTATCAGTCTGTTCAAAAGCTCCGACTGTGGATTCCCTGGAGGCAGACACACATCAGGGCTCAGGTGAAGGTTTCTGAACAAAGAAAAATGTATCTAACCATGTCGATCTGGACTCTGAGAACAGAGGACATGTCAGCAGCTTCCCTCACCGATGTTCTTCTCCTCTAGCAGCGGTCTGATTAGAGCGTGGCAAACTGGTCGGGGGTAGCGGCTGCAAAGAGAGGTCGCCGCGGTGACGAGGCATCTGGAGGCTGGTTCTGACAGGGACCGGACCTACAAAGGGGTCGGGGTAGGGGCGTCATCCTGTCAGTACTAAGCACTGAGACACATGAAGCATCATCTCCATCTCCTTACCTTTCCCAGCAGGAGGCTCCTGACGAGCGTGGCTGCTGTGCTGTAGCTGAGGTCAGGGGAGAGAGCCAGAACACTGCTGCACAGTCTGGGCAACGTCTGCTCAGGTAGATCCGCCAAACTCAGCACACTACACAACACCTCCACCTAAACATACAAACATCCTTACTCATGTACAAAGACAATGCAACTGTCAAATGTCCACAGAGGTGAATAGAGGTGCGTACTTGTGCAGGGTCACACTCATTCAGCACTTTGAACACAGTGGCCGAGGTCTCGTCCCACTGCAAAGAAGACAGGAAATGATTAGAGTCAAGGTAATAAATATTGAGTCATTACCAGCTGTTTGATGGAAGAAAAAAATGACTAACCTCCATCTGACTTTCCAGTAGTTCTTTCATTTGAGCAATAGAAGCCTGAATAAACAAACAAAACACCATCAGGATTATTTGGGAATTGTGGAAGATTGTGTGTATGGTTTTTGAATGTCCTCCCAGCTCGGACTAACAGACAGATGTGTCCTCCACTTTACCTTTATGTGTTCAGAGAGGACATCAGGGGGACTTTCAGGCTCTGGCTGTAACTCTTCAGCAGACGCTGCAGCTTGAATTTCACTCTCTAACCCCCCTGATGTTTCTTCAAGAGTCTTTTCCACTGGAGCGGAATCTTCAACACCAAAATCCACCCTGATCCGTTTCTTCTGCTGTCCTGTGTCCTCATCTGAATCTGGAGACACAAGGCTGCTCTTCCTCTTCCTCTGCGTCCCCTGGTCTGACGATCCAAACGCACTCTGAGACGCAGGTTTCTGATCGCTAAAGAACTTGGCCCACCCGCCCGTCTCACCAGAACCAACCAAACGCTGCGACAGCTCTTTCAGTCTCTGGCCACAGTGTGTGGTGTGGAGCGGCTCGTCCCTCTGGACCCCCATGTCTCTCTCCAGCTGGCCAACCAGAGCGGAGACCCAGGGGTTTGGATGTGGCTCCTGCTTGAGGCATTGGAGGAGGTGGAGCACAGGCGCCCGAGGAAGAGCTGAGTGGACGAGATGGATGAAGGACAGCAGGTTCTGCTGGAGCGTTGCTGATAACAGGCACACCAACGGTTTACTGGACGGAAGAGACAAAGGGGTGTGAGGAACAGGAAGCTGACAATGTTGTTCATCTTGCAGTTAAGGCATGTGTAGCAAAGCCTCTGAATGTTACCGTCCATGTCCCCATATATTCTTTCTAAAACTTCAGTGACATTTTATCTCTACGCTAACTGTGGCAACACACATCAGGGCCAGTATTTTGTTCTAATAAAGCATTTGGCGTTCAAATCTTACATTACTTATCTAGTTCTAATGCTCTGCTTAAATGCGCCACCTTTCTCCTGATGCATTGTTGCGAAATGATGCAAGGCTAAAAGATGTTTAATACTGTTTAAATCAACGCGTTCCGCCCTGAATTCACTTCTTTAGAAGCATTTAAACTTTAAACTTCCGCGTCTCCAGCTGGTTTAACTCCACTCAGCTGTTATGTCACTTACACGGTCAGTCTCTGCTGCTCTTCGGTCCTTGTGCAGGTGAGCTCGCCTCGGCACAACGTTTGGATGAAGTCACGGAGGGAAATGTCGGGATTCGCCCGCTGCTGCCTGCGGAAGACCCGCAGCGCTGTGCGGGGCCCGGAGGCTCCGGACAGCAGAGAGCGGAGCAGAAGCTTCCAGCGGCCATCAAAGCGCCGCAGCGACATGTTGGTGCCCGGATGAGCGCGCGGAGTCCGGACATTACCGCCAGATTTGTTGAAAGTCTTCTTCGTCCCGAGTTCAAGGAACGCAGGTTTCTCATCTTGTGCTTAGCGCGCCACCCAGTGGTAGGTTCAACTTATCACAGCCACAATGGACATGAAATACAAAGATTCCCGCAAAAGTGTCAGAGAAAGACCAACAGTTTCAGTGAGACAAAATGTGAAACTACGTTTATTTTGTGTTGAGTACAACATGTTTAAAAAATTAAAATCCAAAACTTTAGGTTCTTGCCGAAACTAACAAAAACTTATAACTGTAATTTTGAGTAAGCAATTTGGTAATGACATTAGCAATGAAGGCACCACACTTTTTTTAGACAATTAAAATACCTTCAACACAACTTTTTAAAATATCAAATAGCGCAAAACACTGAGTGAAACATTATATTCCACAGTAGAAAAGCTAACAAGTAACCAATGTGCAAAATGTTTGAACCACCCTGGAAAAATTAAGGCGAAAACCCCATCTAGCTTTAAGGCTGCACGTTCAGGAAAAATCTGAAATTATTAACACTATTTGGGGGCTCTACTCCTCCAAAGATCTTTCAAGACTGATTCAAGTAGGGCAGCAGAATCAAAAACACAACCATGCATTTTTTTCAGGGGCCGATGATGATTAAAGGCCCCAGTTCGTCGTCGTCATCGTCTTCGGTGAAGAAGGCCATGAATATTAAATAATTTAGCAGATCTTCGTCCTCTTCATCTTCTGTACGATACTAATGGGTAAGCAGATGTCACCTAAATTAAGACATTTACTTGTATATAAATATATATTCACACGGACAGTGAAAAAGCTTATGAGGCAACTTCAAATAAAACAATTTACCGCAGAGGCATGGCGATGTACAACTTTATCATGCCGGTAAAGGCACTCTGAGTCGAAGGGGCAGCATCTGTATCGCATAAAGTAACCACATCTTCTTTTGCTGGAACAAGAAGCACATATTAAAACGGAAATCTCATGAATTTGCAAAAAAGAGTCACTAGTACTGAGCCAACCAGTCTGCTCCTCATCATTACACAATGTTACAGATTAACAACTGGATCCCAGACTTACCTGCATTTCTCTTTGAAAGCAGCAATCACACTATCCTTTGCTTCTCCTTCGACCCAGTATTTGTTAGCTACATAAAAAGGCGACTTCACGCGGCACTGTGGGCAACTCCTGAGGAACAAACGTGAACATTAACAGCATGAGACAAACGCCATAAAGCCATGGGCTTCACATGGTGCATATTGATGTTACCCACTTGATTACGTCTGGCTGCAAGTCTTTTGTTTTCCTCCAGGTAATGATGCACTTTAAGCAGAAGGAGTGGTTGCAGTTTGGCAGGAGGCCAAAGACCTGCTCGCTGCGATCTGTCTTTTCGTAAACTTTGTCCATGCAGATGCCACAGGTGATGTCTTTGCTCTGGGCAAAGGCCTCGGCCGCCTCCACATTCAGCTCGTCAGGGGAGGCCGCAGCAGCACCAGCACCCGTCCTCTGCTCTTCAGGGGAACTCTCCTGGGTACAGAGATGGATTTTACACTTTGGCAAAATAATGAATATCTGGTTAAATGTGTGAAATTGGTGTTTGGATGGACTTATTACAGCACAAATGTGGGATTTGATGGTTTTCACACTAAGAAACTGGAATCGTATACAAACCTGCCAATAGCCTCCAATAGCTGCATCTCCTTCAGCAGAGTCGGAACCATTCGCTGAGTCACAAGAAGCTATGGGACTAGATGCAGCATCTAGAAACAACAAAGCAAAGTGAGGACAAACACTTCACTGAGAGTTGCTGCAAATACATAGAAACTTCCTGTACCTTGCGTTCCTTCCTCAGAAATATCTGCAGTCAGACGCCCAACATTTGGCTGTGGGTTTCCGATAGTTAACAGCAGAGACTCAGATGTGATGCGTGTCTGGTTGGACAGCATCTGAGTGTGCAGGACAGCCGGCTCAGACCCTCTACGGTCCGGTCGCGCATAGCCAGCGTAGGAGGAGGAGGAAACATTAGGCACCGAACCCCTTCTACCTGCAACAGCTGCATCACCATCAGGCAGTGGGATATGGAGATACCTAGGCGAACACACAAGGAAGGCAAGGAATGTGTGGGAATGTCATGGAGTTATTCCTGTTTATACAACTGAGCCAACACAAACTCTTACCTGCAGCGTTCACCATACCAGCATCCACCTTTCTGGAAGTATCTACATATTTGGACTGATGGTACTCTTGGCCCTTCATGTAGAAAGTGACACCTTGGACCAAATCTGCAGGAGCCATTTAGGAATTGTCTGGAAGGAAAGGGGACTTTTTAAATAAGCTAAGACCAGAAAGTTACTTTTTCTGCACGGGTGTGAGGTTAAAATGGACTAAACGCTGCCCCCTATAGGTCACCTGAGAAACAGCGCCAGCATACTTTCCCACTTTAGTTCAACGCAAATTATCTTTAAAAATAAGAATGTATCCTTACATTTGGTAGCCAATAAGAGCGGGAAATGGAAGAGGAAATGTTACACAAAAACATGGAAAGATTTTGTTGGAAAGACGCCATTAAGCCGCATATTAACGACGTCCATGTGGTCTAATTATATGTTAGCGTTTGCACGTAGCGCCTCACAAACACGACGGTTACAGAAAACTGTTACTGAATACGTCTCGCTACAACTTAAGTATGTTTTCATTCATTGAACGCGATAAATAGTAAAGTACAGCGCTGAGAAAGCGCGGTAACAGTGAAACAAACTTTCGTTGGTATGCACGTGAAGGCAGCATGACGCCTCGTTAGGGACAAACTTACGCTTTCAAACTTACTGTTACTTGTAATTTGTCGGTTCTATTCCACCCACATGTCTCTTACCTACAGATCATCCGACTGCGGACAGATGGGACCGGCTGCAACCCTGAATCCATGTTGTTGTTTGAGAGTTTACGGCCTCTACCGTCAACTGTGCTCACTAAATACTTCACACAGGTGCCTCCTCAATCAATTAACCAAGCGACGAGCCAATGGCAGCGAGTCTCTAATTTCCTGAGCACACTCGGAGCCCTGCTGACACAGACGGGAGAGCTGGGACACCTTAATGAGGCAGTGATGTCATTGAGAGAGGAAATACCTGGAAGTTTGAGACCCAATCTGTCCCTACACCTTCCAGCTGAATTTGTTATACATGTGTTTTTGTTTTTATTCATTAGGGCTGGGTTGAGGTGGAGACTTTGACATGTTTTCAATGTGGTACAATGCTTTAGGGCTCCAGACGAACACAGCGTCGGTCAGTTGAGCAAACTCGGCCAAAGTGCAGCGATTTCTGGCTGTCGTCCACAGTTGTGGCTTTACTCTATTTCAGAAAACACATCATTTACCCGACGTGCCCCGCAGACTTTGACCTTTTTCCAAACATCACAAAGGAATTCTCGTAGTAGCTGTGAAGGATTTGATGTGCTGGACTGGAAGGAGACTTGTTTCCCCCATTCCACTGCAGGCTAAGAACTTATCAATCAACCCTCATAAACTGCTTCAGGTTGCAAGCTACAAGAGACTACCCTGCGTGTTTGAGACGTAACCTTCCTATTATTAAAGAAGGGAGCAAATCAATGTTAATAGTTAGATTTTATGAGTGAACTAGTAGCTAAGTGTCTAGATCTGCAAGTTACAGGCGGTTATACGGATGACGTTCTCTCAAGTTGTGACACATCTTTGTGAACAATATGATTCATCACTCATACAGGCATAGAGGTAGTTTACATCACTTCTTGGTGTCCTTTCTCATTTCATCCATGGCCTTGGCTTGGCACATTGCACATCAGCCACGGATATCAAACTTGCAATGAGTACCGATAGCAGGAATTAAGGCAAAAATGTCAGAAATCAGGACAGACAGACAGACAGACAGACACAGTAGCGTATTGTCACAGAGTGAGAGGTCGAGCTTTAGGGAGAGAGGTAGGCAGAGATGAAGAGAGAGAGAGGAAGAGCAATGAGGTGGATGTCAGGATGAGGAATTAACAGAGGAGCGGTTGTAAACATGTTTGCATTCAGGCCGTTGTCCTCCTAACAAAAGACTCTTTAAATAATAATAAGACTCTGTACTCAAAACATACAGGGGCTCTGGGAGGATCCAGAAAAGACTTCAATCTAATCAGACTCAGTTTCCTCTAATTGAATCCCAGCATGCTTGTATTCACTGGATACTCGCTGCCGCCTATGAACCAAAGTTCTCTTAAAAAGGGTTTGATATATTTGGTAAAACCTCAACTAAACAGGCAGACATGCTAAAAGAAGGAACACATACAGTAAAGGTAATACAGAAAACATGGGGATAATTCATGTTTTGCCCTTAAAAATATGATCGATTCAACAATTACAGAGAATTAGTAACATAATAACAAAGAGTACATAAACAAAAAATGTTGCAAATTCAAGAAACTTTGCTTAACAAAAAAAAAAAAAGAAGCTGTCCCTTGTACTTTGACGGGTCACGTGTGTGTGTGTGTGTGTGTGTGTGTGTGTGTGTGTGTGTGTGTGTGTGTGTGTGTGTGTGTGTGTGTGTGTGTGTTTCACTGTCAGTTTCTGAGACTTGTGCAGCATAGTCCATGTGTTACAGCTACACACTTGGGTAGATGGCTTTAAGACAAACATCTGTGTAACCCGGGTCAACACACACACGCCCCCACCCCCCTCCCCTCCCTGTTTACACACTAATGGAAATGGTATTGCACAGACGGATGCATCATGGGAGCTCTACACTGCTGGAGCCAGCCCAGTTTGTGTTCCACTTTACCAAATGCCAAAGATAGATAGCGGTTATCTCTGATGACGATGTAAACGGAAAACCAACTCATGCATTCTTCATCAAAAAGCCTGAGAATTACAAATCACTACCAAAAGACACCGGCGTCATCAAATGACTCTCGCACAGTACAAACTGATGGCTCTGTGCGCCGCCGCACTCGCAGGACCGTGAAATGCTTTCCCTTTGCAGCGGAACACCAGAGAGCCGGCATGAGCGCGGAGACGCTGTCTCTCTCTCTCTCTCTCTCCCCCTCTCTCTCTCTCCCTCTCCCTCTCCCTCTCCCTCTCCCTCTCCCTCTGGACGCTGCTCTGGGATCAGCTCGGTTATCAGGACCGACTGGGAGCAGCTCGGTAAGAAAACAGATCATTCTCCCTGTTAAGTGACCGCTGTGGGAAACGAGAGCTGGCAGCAAATGATTCCAGATGCTCTTGACGTACGCTCACACGTTACTGTGCTGAAGGTAATGCTGACTGTCGATTGTGTGTTAGCCCCGGCGTGTGACGTTGCGTCGCCACACGTGTTTCACTCCATGCCCGTGCGTGGAACAGTGCTTGAACTGAATGCAGTGTATTATAAAAACTAATTTCAGTCTGTAACAGTATTGCTGTCTGTGCTGAAGAATACTAATACATGTCCTTGTAGATCTCCTGTAGAAGAGGGTGCAGCGAAGTCTCTGACTCAGTCTTTTTGATCTTTTGGACAAGCTGAGCGTTTTCTGTAACAAGTTGACGGAGGTCGGCCATCTTCTGCAGCAGCTTGGGGAAGAGGTAGACAGAGTCAGAGTGGTTGGATTGGAGGTGAATGTCCAGGGCCTGCAGGATGTTGTCTTGACTCTGCTCCACTTGCTTGACGTTCATTAGACCGGGGCGATCTGAGGGAGCAGGAAGAGACGGATCAGTCACAAAGCACGGAGCAAACAGAGCTGAATTATTGTTACTCCTCTGAATCACCTCCACAAAGAATAATGGCAGCAACAAACAAGGCCAGGTCGCTGTCGTCCAGCTCCAGGGCGTTGAACTTGACAGCAAACTCAAACTTGGGCTCCATGATCTCACTGAAGGGCTTCCTTAAGCTCCGCAGGAACTCTCTGGTCACAAAGCCTTTCCCGTTAGCCACCAACAGTCCATCTTTGTTCATGAGGGAGGGCAGCATGGCGAAGATGGCCTCGTGCACGCCGTACTTCAGCAGAGTCACCTGCACAAAGCACACACACAGTAAATTGCAAATCGCTGCTTTCTTATGCAGCTACATGCAAATCATGTCGGTGTGTCAGCAGGAGGCAGAGGCAGCAGCTCACCTGGTCGTTAAGGTAGAGGTCCACAAACCCTGGAATGCACTTAGCAAACTCAGTGAGCTCTCGTACGGTCTCCACTGTGGTGCACTGGCAGCGGTAAAACACGTGAACCCCAATCTCCTTGGTCAGGGGAGCACCAGGAAGTAACTGGCTCCATACGAGACCGCTCTCTGCCTTCCAGAGTGTGTCCACGTCGTAGATCACAAAGGGCTACAAGGAGGAGAAGAAGAAGAAGACGACGTATTAGAGCTGAGGTTTGAACCCCGAGCAGGGCAGCTTCAAAGAGAGGCTGTGAGAATGTACCGAGGTGCCGCTGGTCTTGCCCATCAGAATGCCGCGGGCCCTCTTCTTGGTCATACAGAGGTTCTTCAAGTAGGCGGTGTAGACTTGTTTGGCTAAAGTCTTCAGGTCTGAGCCGCCGGGTTTGCTGAGGTTCACTTCCTCGGCGAGCAGACCGGCCACCAGCTTCTTCCTCTCCGCCTCAGGCATGCGTCCGTACCGGATCGCTGGGCAAACACACAAGACGGTCTCAGTAGGATTGGATATCAAAGTGACCTCGTCAGAAGCACAGGTGGGTAATTATATTTATAAAGCAGTCTCCAGGTTACCATCATGGGACATTCCCAAGGACAGGCACTTTTGGAAGCGACAATATTGGCACTTGTTGCGATTCTTCTTCTGGATCTTACAGGCTCGCTCACAGCGCTCGTATTCCAGTTTCATTCTCACAGTTCGCCGGAAAAAGCCCTGAGTGACGAAACAAAACAACCACACTCAACATCTCCAACCGGACAGATACAGTGTTTCATTCTGCCGGGACACACGGACGCCTTTACCTTGCAGCCCTCGCAGGCGTGCACGCCGTAGTGGAAGCCAGAGGCCTTGTCCCCGCAGACCTTACACTCCACACTGATGCCAGCCGCCGCCGTGTCCTCTCGGCCCAGACGCAGCTGCTCTGACAGCGAGGGAGACGAGGTGTGGGACAGATCTACATGGAGACACACACACACAACAACACAAAGGCTTCAGAAGTCAAACAAACACGTGACACACCGCCGGCCTGTGATCGTCTTATTAGAGCAGCTTCTCCTTGCCTGTGTAGCTCGAGGCTGCGTTGCCCTTCTGCTTGCCGTGATCGTTCTCCTTCTGATCCGGACTCCCCTTCTCTCTTTTCTGCTGGTCCCCCTTCAGACCTTTAGAGGCAGGTCCAGGTCCAACATCCTCCTCCCCCTCCTCCTCCTTGTCCTCCTTCTCCTCCTCATCCCTGTCCCTGGACTTCAGCTCTTGCAGGTCCGTCACCTCAGACACACTCGTCCCCTCACAGCTGTCCGAGGCTCCGGACTCGGCCTCTGTCGCAGGGGACTTGGGTTTGCCGTAGCCGTTCACCCTGTCCCGCTGCTCTGAGGCATTTTGCTGACACCCATCCATGGTTTCTTTTAAAGCTGACTCAGCGGCTCCCCTCCTGTCATGTCGCCATCTTAGCTCCACTGTTTAGGAATTAAAAACATGAGAGAAAGAACAGAACATATTAAAGAAGTTGTGATCATTAGTATGCAGATTAGATACAGAGCAAGAATCAGAACTGGCCCACAACGTCCATACACAAGCGGCCCTGATACTTTACTGAGCTTCCCCTGCAAGTGGTTAACAAAAGCCACAAAGTTCTCTCCTCACTTGTCCTCTCCTCCTCCTCCTCCTCCTCCTCACGGTGACTTGACAAACTGAGCAGAGAGCTTGTCAAAACATGTAGCACAGCCAAAAATCCTGTTAGGTTCAGTTTCTGATGTAAGCAAAGTGTGTGTCAAGGGCATAAACAGAGCGGGAGATCAGTGTGTAGGTCTTCAAATATAAGATAAAGCTGAGGAGAGGAGTGTGTTCTTGGCAGTTTGTTTAAGTGTGTGTGCTTTCTTGAATCAGTGCAGCGGGACTGGTTGCGCTCCAGCAGCGGGGGAATGTCCTTGATAGTAATAGGCTTATAACATGCTATACATTTGATACGTGTCGCCATGCCTGGATTACACACCGGCCCTGTGAGGCAGACACCCAAGGTCCCCAAACCATTAACCCTCGAGGAGGAGGCTAAAGACGTCTCAGCGATTTGGCTTTTCACTGAATTTAGCTTTCCTGTGCAGCCTAAGAGCGACAAGGACAAACTAGACAACCTGCCAACGCACAACACATTGAAATCAGGAGGGGTGAAGCCAATTAACATATAAAAGGAAGCGCAATACATATTCAACACAAATTTCAATCCGAGTAGGAGCACAACAACACATGGTAACTATTAATAAAAGGCTGCAGTATGTTTCATTGGACGCACCGGTCTGGAGTCTGGGAGAGGAACTGGAAACCCATAGTGCACCGGCTAATTTGGATCAGTGACTGACAAAGTTTGTAACTCTCCACCTCCATGCACGCGCACACACACACACACACGCCTGCTGGACACGGCGATTGGCCTGGTGTGGCCAGGTGAGTAACGGGGCCTTCAGCTGTACATTAGAAGCCGGGTGTTCCCACATGGACATGCAGCAGAGGTAGGTTTGGTGGACTTTTTGGACAGCTTAGGAGTTCTCGCCCCAGATTCTGCCACGGAATTCTGTCTTAAAAGCCCTTCTGACTCCAGTCTGAGGGTCTGGGGTGGAAGGAAGCCCACCCCAGCCTTCAGAACACACTCCCTGTCCTCACTCCCTGCTCTGTGATAGTGGATCTGCTCTCTAACTCGGTGCAGAGTCAACAGTGGCAGCAGGACATCTATATTATTGTTTTCTTGGGTGATACGAGTGCACGGTGTACTTGGTGGTCCTTGAAGGGGACAGGGTACATGCACAATGTACACACACACTGCACACTGTTGACCACTGACTGCAGGGGCGGTGGGAGTTAGAGCGGGGGGGGGGGGGGGGGGGGGGGGGGGGTCACATTTTTGCCCCGGGGCCCCCTAGTGGATTAATCCTGCCGTGTGTGTAGCTGAGCTTTCACACACCGCCTCAAAGTCTCTTTATCACTACTTTATAAAAATATTTATGAATGAATACTACTATTACATGGCGACAAGGGACGGAAGTGAGTCTTTGTTGAGCATAAAGGCATCAGTAGTCGCTCCGTGATAGGGGCGATTAAAGCTTGACAACCTGTCACACGGGTTCTCGGAAATTTCTCCAGCTCGGGAATGTTGCGAGTCGCTGGCAGATTGTAAGCAAAACCGCTGGTTAAGTTCCGCACACTACAAAGAGCTTCGACCGGGAGGAGAACCGGCAACGGGCGAGCGGCGCTCCGGGAGCAGGGGAGCCGCTCCAGCCTGTTAGGCGGCCCTCCTCGAATACTTTCTGCTAGCTAACTCGGCTAGCTCCTAACCTTGAGTGATGGCTGAGCGGTACTAGCTATTAGCGCGGCTGACCCAAATTCCCGTGCGAGCCTTTAAATAACGTTTACCTGGCGTGCCAAGTTCTCTTACCTCTCCCGGTAGCGCCGCTGGTTTGGAAGCCTCCTACGCTACGGGCTGGTATGCACACAGGCTAAAGTAAACAAGTCGTGAAAACACCAAAGTCCCGTCCAGGATCGATCGGTTGTTGACAAGTTGTGTGAAGACAGCAGCCGGAGTGAGTGAGCTAGCGGCGGGGGCTAACGTCACAGCGCTAACGTAAACTTCGAGCCTGCATGGAGCCGCGGGACAGTAACAGTGCGAGCCGAGGCGCGGATCATCTAAAGTTTGCACTGTTTAATTTCCTAAAATCTCGCAGTGAGCTGAGCAGGTCGGGGTGGCGTCCCTCCCCGGTTCTCTGCTTGTTGTCCCTAGCTTTGCTTTGCTTTGCTTTGCTTTGGCTTTGGCTTTGCTTCACCCCCCTTCTCTCGCTCTCGTCACATGCCAGGGTACAACAGCGCCCCCACACGCGAAAAACACGCATTACACCGCTCCCCTTTATCCCACATTCCTCACGTCATCGAACCCTGAGCGGCACAATGAAACATCCTCAGCATAAAGACAGAATAACAGGGGAAAAGGTTAAAACTCACAAGACAGACATGAAAAAGCATTAAAGATAATTTAAATACAGATAATTTATTGAATAAGCATAAGCAAAGGTTAAGTTTGAACATATATCGCCTAAAACATAGGCATTACAGTTTTAACATTAAGTATTCACATGTAATAGCTTCCCTTTATCACTTCTGTAGCCTGGCTCAGTGTAGGTGGTAAGTTTGTAAACAATTAAAACTACAAATAATAGAAATCTACGTCTTTCTGTGTTGCCAGATTTGTATTCTGTGTAAGGATTTCATTATCATGTCACTAACAGCATCATGAACAACAAGTGACACGTGCAATGAGGATAGCTGACACCGCTCAAGGTAAAGGCTTTTAATAGATGTTGATAGTTAGAATAAATATTACACAATCCAGCCTGCATGCAGTTCTCTCTGTTTGTCAGTTGATGTCTCCATTCACCAAAATGCTGTGTCAGTATCAGGCGTCACGTCAGTCAGTGATCAGCGAATGAGGTAGACAGACCAAGCAGAGGCAGAGTGTAGAGTTAGTATTGTGAGCTTCATGCCAATTTCATAATTAAGATGTCTTAACTGCATGTTGCATAATTTATTAACATATAGTTTTTTATGCATTCGTCATCAGTATACCATCAATTAATATTTTACCACAGAGTGAAGTTTACATATCTGTTGCATCAGATCTTACATGTAATATTGCAAAGTAAAGATACAGACAGAAATCTGGTCATGGCACCAGTCCACTCTTTTATTTAAAAGTGTGTTAACTGACAGTGAAAACAGGAAGTTTAGAATCTCTCTCTCATTTTCCTGTTTATCAGAAAAGTGAAATTGTGTCATGCTAATACTGAACTTTTATTCCACAGAGTTAAGCCATTTCCTTCAAAAAAAAAAAATACAAAATAAAATAAAACATGACCTGGCTATGTTACAGAAGTAAACAAAACATCTTCATCATGTATTTATGTGTTCTTTAAGCTTTAAATATCAAACAACTTTGTACTTGCAGGATGAAACGTCTTGTGTTGTCTTGACACTGAGGCAGTTTATGCCCACATCACACAGGTTACAGTGAAAGCATTCATTTAGCAGTTAATACTGCAAATACACTTTCGCATTAAAATTACATTTTAATTTGTTGCCGTCTGTGAGATGAGGTCAGTAAATGCTAGTAAATTCAGTTTTAATTGTAAGTCTGACAAAAAGTCTCACTGTTTTCCACATTTTGTTGTGTTGTTAGGACATTAGAGAGTCTCATGCGTTTCCAGAATATCTCACACATTGATCAGAAAAGACCGTTGCAACCTCTCACACTGCCATTTTTAGGGGATGTCCATGTCTCCATTGGATGCATGGGACAGACGTTTCTCCAATTCACTCCCAGCACTAATGTCCACATTTTCTTTGCTCTCTTCATTCTTCTCCTCTGAATCAGATCTCCTGAGGCGCAGTCCAGGGTCTCTCTGTGCCGGGATCTGGAAGGTTTGGTAGGAACTTCCTAATGAGGGTCTTTTCTCTACAAGCAACAAATAAGATCAATAATCAGTAATCAACACAAAAATAAAATTGGAGGGTCATGAAAAAGAAGAAGTTCCGTGGTGCAGTAAAGGTATGACATCATATGGGCGAAAGATTTCATTGAAGGATGTTTATTTAAAGAGTAACCTTGCCATGAAAGTGGGACACGTACCGCCTGGTCCGATCGGACGCATCAGTCTGTTCATCTGCACGTTCCAGTGTTTGACATTGGTGCTGGCCTGGCGAAGTTTCCTCTGTGCAGCCTGAGACCAAGAGAAGTTCATCAGTCCTCTGTTTTTTGCACTACCTGACACTGCCTCACTAAGCTATTACTAATATATATGTTTAGAATCAGAGTGAGAATGTATATTGGAACTATTAATATGGCACTTTTCATAACAAAGTGGCAGTAATGTGAAAGAAGAACCCACATATTGACAGTTATGATAGAGGGAAGTTGCAAAAGGGTACAAATAATAAGGATTCACTCTTTCTCACCACCACGTCCTGGTCGACTCTGTGCCGGTTGGCCCGGACCTCCTCCAGCTGCCTCTGGGCCTCGTCCAGTGCTCGGGACTTGACCTCCATCTCCTGTTTGAGCTCCTGCTTCTCCCTCTGGGTCTTTAGGATGTACTCCTCTTGCTCCTCCTGTAGGGCCATGTGGGCCTTCATCTTCTCCTCCTCCTCAGCCAGTAAGCTGCACAGAACACAGAGCATAAGGACACTGAAATAAGTGATGAAAGGAGGAGAGGAACTGGAGTACCGGGGTCATCACTTGTTGTACTATACACTGAAAAACTACATAGAAAGAGGAACACATCTGGTCCCATAGGGCTGAAACTAATGTTTGGAGAGGGAGACTTGATGCACAGGGCATGATGCTGGTGTGCAGAATGATGTGATCACTTCATCATCTCTTTATTTACATGTAGATGACATAGAGGCGGAGAAACAGCATGGCAAGTTCTGACAACTCATGGTGTTTGTAAACTTCCTCTGTCTGCAGCTCTACTTCCTCAGGAACACAATTCATCAATTTCTTTGCTTACCACGTCTGCACCCAGAAGCCTCCCTTGTTGCAGGCAATGTCACATAATTTGCATGCTATTAGTATATAGAGCCTCCCTAAGTGTGTACTAGCAGAAATGGGTGGTTTTGTATGAAACTCTACCCAGCTTGAGCGTAGCGGAAGGCCTCCTCATCTAGTCGAGCTTTGATCTCCTGCTGCAGTGCCTCCTCCAAACGTTTCTGCATCTCCTCCAGCTCCAGGATCCTCTTCTTCTGCCTCTGTGCCTCCTCCTCCTTCAGAGCCATCTCTGCCTGCATACTGACTCTTGCCTGCACACACAGCAGGAAACAAAACAAGGTTACAATTCACTTGAAGAAAAGAAGATTTTCAGCGGGATTCTTCTGAGTGCCTCTGGTTTCCTCCCACAGTTAAAAGACGGCTAGGTGAAATGGAAACTACGAATTGTCTGTAGGTGTGAGTATGAAAAGGTTAATGTGCACATGTGTGTGTCTCTATGTGTCATCACTGTGGTAGACAACTTAACCAAGTTGTGACACTACCTCTTACCCACTGAATGCTTGGAAGGCTCAGAAGTTAAAGTGGATGCATGGTCTCTTTTTAATAATCAAAACTATAATAACAATTCAATGTGTGTTGTCCTCCTTTGCCTCCCTCTCACCTCCTCAGCCTCACGAAGCTGGACCTCCAGGGCCTGCTGGAGCTGCTCGTGCTGTTGGCGCCTCCTCTGCTCGTCCTGCTCCAGCAGGACTTGAGCCTGTTTCTGTGCCTCCTTCAGGAGCTCCAGCTCTGCCAGTTTACGCTCCCGTTCCTCCTGCAGGGCTCGGAGCCTCTGCAGCTCCTCCTCCTTGGACTGCTGCCGCTTCTCCCGCTGATCTCGCTGTTCACGCCGCTTCAGCTTCAGATCTTTGTGGAGAGAGGTTTTTCCTTCCACATGGAGCCGGATCGCTGTTTGAATGGCTGTTAAGGAGTGTGAGGAGGGTTGGTGAGGAGTTTGTCTTAATGTAACGGTGCTTTTATGTTCCTGTGAATGTGAGCCACTCTGACCTGTCGTCCATTCCTGTCTCTGTTTGGTGTCTGAGGCGCTCATCTCATACGTCTTAGAGAGGGTTTTTAGACAAAACATGCACCTCTTTCCATCTCGGTCTGGAAGCACCTGTGCCACAAAGGAAAGACTCTTTTTTGTTGATAACAAAGTTCACAAGCTTTAGCAGGAAAGAAGCAGATTAATCAAGAGATCAGTGTGGAAACAATGTTTTACTATTATTCTTTTAGCAAATAATCTCTTAAATTCCTTATTGAAAGCTGTAATTTGGAAAAGTAGTCTTTGGCAGTATAAAGGTATTTAAATTGGAGAAAAGAGGAAGACGATGGTCTCCAGCTCCTCACCTCCACACAGCAGTTCCCATCCAGAGCGATATTCCCCTGACAGTCCTTGCGGTCCTCCCCTGTGTAGTACGACAGGTTGCTCGGCCTTAAAGTAAACCAACGTTCCTTCCAGTTCCTCCTCAGCTGGCCTTTCTTCCACAGATAACCCTGCGACACCCAGACAACACACACCATCACTGACACACAGCCGGGGTTAAACCTACAAAAACAACAGACGGCAGGCACACACGTCTCCTACCTCTTTGAGGACGTCACCAACTATCTCCCTGTATACTTCTTCTATTGCCATGCTTGTTATGCTCTTTTCGATTCCTCTGGTTAGCCTCCCGGTGTTCATCATCCCCAGAAAGACCCAGACAGTGATGCCGCTCTGCTGCACCGACTCTTGGGAGAAGAAATCCTCCAATTCCACACAGTTGAGCTCGACACTCATAGCCATGCAAACCTTCTTTAGGAGGTACTCCACCTGAAGACGACGAGAAAGAAGTCTTGGTTCTTGGAATAAAGATGATGTCACTGCATCATCACTTCCTTTCGCTACATACTGTATATGTATGCATGTATGTAATGGTAGGACATAAATGAGACACTTCAGTTAAAAGGAATCATTTTTATCGTATTTATGATATTGTGGGTTAAACATTTAACATTTCACAATAATAGAGACAAATGCCCATTATAAGATCTAACATGATGTCTTCAGCTTCAAAATTCTTATTTACTTCAACAACTGAAAGAACATTTGACTTGATAGATGGTGAAAGATGTTGTTATGTAGATGGCAGTAATGTTTCGTCCGTAGAGAAACAGATTCATCAGCTCAAACCGTTTGTCACCACTACTCCTCAGTTCTCCAGTGCTTGTGGATGACACAGTTATGGTCGTTGGTGTGTAAAAATGCCAAAATGAAACTGGATGTTGTGTTTTTTTAGCTCGGCAGAAGCTGCCCTCAGGGTGTTCTATTGGTAGGAGTTGTGAAAAACACACCACAGGAAACCAGAATGTATGCTGCAAGTGAGAAACAAGGCCGCACTGCTGCATGAGAGGAGCACAGCGTCCTATGATAGCGGTTTCAGACTGTTTAGCGGCTGTGAGCTCCAAACATTTTGAGGGTGACAGATTACAGACTATAGTTTTAAACCTGAAACCAACAACAACACCCATTGGAAAACATTGACCAGCTGTGCATTTTGTGTGTTAAGCTATTTTGGCTACAGCCGCTACACACAACGTCAAGGTCACACCGCCTATGTTTTCTGAGATTCAGGAGGTTTAGCAAGAAATATTTTCCCTCTACCGTATTCCTGATGATTAAGGCTTAGTCCTGTATATTCTTAGACGCTTTATCTGTAAATGTTACAGTTTCTGAGTGGAAAACAAGACAGGATCTCAAAACTTCAGTGTGTGTGAAGGTTCTCAGTCATCCCAAACCTCAGTGTTAACACTTTGAGTCATGATTTCACCCTGTGTAAGTGTGTTTTCTGTAAATAAACCTACCTCATCAGGGACCATAACCAAAGGGTATTTATCCTCAGAAAGAAAATTAAACAGGCACCAGAGCCTGAACGCGTCTCTCTCTGGCAGGATGGTGAGGCAGCTTCGGTCTGGCTGGTAGTTTTTCTTTGCCGTGAGAGTCCAACAGAGCTCGTCAACGTTTTCCTTAATGAAATTTCCTTCTTCAACCTAACAACAAAACACACAATAATGATGTGAATTTAAAAATCTGATGGCCAAATCTATATTGAATAATGAAAAGACCATAAAGACTTGTGTGTGTGTGTGTGAGTGTGTTTGTGTGTATATGTTTGTTGGTTACCTTATCCAGGATGTATTTGTTGAGGTAAGGCATGTAGCCCTGACTGGACACGGGACCGTCGTCGTCATCCCTGAAGTGCTCCTCCAAAGCCACCGGGTCATGTGGGATACACAGGACTGTGCACAGGTTGTGGGACAGAACCTGTAACAATGTTTAAAATGAAGAACACCACTGTAGAGACACACACAGAGCTACATCCATGCTCACAAAGAGGAGGTCTAACATTATCATTAAGGTTGTTCATTCTCTTCTCTCAAGTCTGTTAATCTGGATTAGAGACTGATTGAGACTGGATTTTGGGGGCTGGTTGACATTTGAGAGAAAATGTCAGTATTTTAACATAAACACATCTCTTTTGAACAAAGATGACAGAAACAGGCCACAGCAATCAAGACAACAGTGACTATGTAAAGTTATTGTTCTAGTTAAAAGACAAAATGAAAAATAAACAAAAATGCATTGAATAAACAAAAATCCAGCCAGTTGATAAAACAACAATACCAATGTCTGTATGATAATCAGATATCATTCCACTCGGATTTAAATTGGCTTTTCAGGAACTGAAAGTTTGTTTTTCTGTTGTATCATAGATTCCTAAAAACATATTTTTAGATCTGAAGGCTGGAGTCAGCAGGATGTGCATTAGAAAACTTTCAAACTGTAGAAACAATCTATTTTATTTGGTTTCAAAGTCACAAACTGACATAATAAATGGATGGAGCAGGTGTACGATCAGAGCGTTCAACATAACCCAACTTCTGCGTCTTAAAATTTGAAAGTGAGAACCTGCATGTCTTCAGTTATCTGATGCGTTTTATATCTGCAGTGTGTTGAGCCATAACCACATCCTGTAACTTGTCTCCTGCGCCCTGAAACATCTGCCGGTTTTGAGGCCATTGCATGCAAACGGCTCACTTATGAGTGTGTGTGGAGAACAGTGGCTGAGTGTGCACACAGTCTGCACGTATGGGGGGGATAAGCCTGGTCATGAGGCTGAGGCAGCACATCGTGGAGGTGGCTGGACCCCCGTCTGAGCCACACCAAGTGACATAAGCATGAGATCAACAAACACAGAGCTCTCATTGAAGCCCAGGGGTGAGGGGCAACAATCACCAATATGTTTCTACTCTGTGCGTCTCCGGCTGTAACAATGTTCTCCTCACACGTACGACCCCATGTTGTGAACACACTCTATTCAGCAGCCTGCTCTCCGCTCGGCTCCAGTGCCAGAGTAGCCTTTGCACTACAAGCTGGTACACGAGGGCCCGGTCTGAGCCCAGCTTGGAGATGAGGGCTGCCATTCATATACAGACTGAGAGCAAACTGTGACTCCGCTGCTCTGGACACACAGAGGTGCATATTGTGCCCTCTCGGTGGTGGAAGAATTTTACTCGACACAGGGAATAAATTACCAACTTGTTCCTTGTTGGAGTTTAAAAGGTCCGTTTCACACAGGAAATATAAGCGATGATAAGCTATATCAGGTTTGAGGGCTGCCTTATTTCCTGAGGAACCACGGCAGGCTAAAAAACAACTGGTGTGGCATTTAGTTGGTAGAAAACTTTACATACAGTGTTACAGCCTCGTCTTCCTCAAAGCGAGGGCACGTGATTGGACCAGAATCGGGGTAGGAAATGAGGCAACACAACACAAAGTTACAAATTAGTGTGCAGGGGGACAACATATCAAATGTCGTATCCACCAGGTTCAAGAACCTCCACTCACCTTGAGCTGAGACTTGGATACTTTCCCACTCTTCTCCAGGTCCAGAGCTGTGAATCCGTACCAGATGGACTTGAGCAGCTCTGCCCGCAGGTCCATGGCTGTACCACTGTTAGTTTTCTGGTTTCTTCCTCTCTCTGTCTCTTTTTCTTCCCTCTACTGCTGACAAGGGCCCCTGGGTGACAGGCAGACACCCACGCTGTGCTGCTGCTGTCAGACGGGACGGCGGCTTTACCAGCCCACGGACAGCGACACCTGTTGGCCGTCCAAGGGCGCTGACAGAAAGGGAGGGTCCGATTCTATAAGAGGCAGACTCGAGTTGCCCGGATGTGAGCAGAGGCAAGAAGCAATCAAACAAACTTGCTTGCGTAATTACGACGATTTTATAATGTTTTTTTGACTAGTTTCCTTTAAATTCATGGCCAAATTAAATTCAGGACCATTGTTCCTGAAATGTAACAAAGTAACGTTAAAGTGTGATCAAATTAATTGCATACCGTACAATTACAACGTCCACAATCAATAATAATACAACAATCAGAACCTTTGATTGGCCCCACTTGGCAACAGACATAAGTAATGTCCAGGAGTTTACAATATGTGTTTACATTTTACATTTCTATCTTGAGAAATAAAAATAGACAACGAAGCAGTTGTTGATTAACCATTAAATTCGGAAATATTTACGAAAAACTCCTGGGTGTTATTATGTATCTAATATATAACACATCCACGGGAAAACATCGTCATCAGTGCCTCTTCACACTTGTAACGGCAGGAAGGAAGCAGCGCCCTCTATCGTCCTGTTGGCGTTAGAAAGCCGCGGCAAAATGGCTTAGGTCACGTGTCAACCGACGCTCGCGTCGTTACCATGGAGTTGTTTGTGAAAGCCCTCGCTCATTGGTCAACGACACCGGCCTAAACAAAATCGGACGCAGCCATTGGTCGGCTAAGTTTCCAATTGTGACCAATGGCGTAGCGCGCTTTTTACAAACTGCAGCCAGCCCAGGAAGTTGACAGCCTCACTGCGGTGTGAAAGGGACATTTAAATCGGTCCAAAACGGCAAACAATCGGAATAAACTGCGTCAGGAAAGACTTTATCTGACGCACGGGAGGAAATAACGGAGTCCCTTTTGTATTTTGAAAGTATGTAACTCGAAATAGCGATTTTTAAAACATCTTCGCTCACATCAAGCGTGCGCAGACGACGCATTATTGGTTCGTTTAACGTTTCCGAAGTTTACCCGACTTCTGTTGGTAATGGCTACTTGGTACTACTGCGTGTGGAATATATACGACTAAGTGGTTGACGCGTGGCGTTTGTTATTGTTTTTCTGCCTTATGTTTTATGTAACTTTAAAGCTTTAGATTTAAACGCAGGCTCGTAATGTCGTTTTGTTAATTCTGTTGTTATTCATGTTTACACTCAGTCCGCTTCTCGTCTGAATTGTTTTCCTGCTTGGTTGCATCTGCTTGCCAAATGTTGCCATTTTGTATTCCAGGAGTTGTTCTTCACACCTTCACCCCCACTCCCCACATTTGGCATGGACTCCTCTTCTTCTGTCCTCCGTCAGCACAGTCACAACAAAATCCGCAGTGAACATATGAGGTAAGATGGACAACGACCATGGAGTTAACATGAATATGATGATCTTATGGGAGTTATTTCAGCGTGCAGTTATCAGAAGTTGCTTTACTCTCTTGCTGTTGTTTTTGTCTCTACTCAGAACAAAGAATGAACACAACAAGATGCCAGCAGATCCAAAGCCTCCCAAACACACCACGTCTGTATCTCTCCGTCCCAGCGGGGATATTGAGAACAGGGATCCAGGCTCCAGCTCTGAGGCGGGCAGGCCGGCGTCTGTGCGGCCGGGGATCAGCAGGCTTCCCGTGCTCGCAAAGTCCCTCAGACTTCAGACTCCCTCAGATTTCCCTCAGTCCCTCCACAGGTGGGAGGAGAAGCCGCTGACTGTAAGTGTCTCCAAACCTATTTATTAAAGAACCACAACAATTCTTCTTTATCAAATGTTTAGTCCCCCCCCCCCCCCCCCGATCGTTCACATTTTGCTTTTCTGCAGGGGAAAGCAAAGACGAAGAAGCCGTGCACCCGGCCTGTACCATTCAACCTGTCTCAGCCCAAGAGTGCAAGAACCGCCTCTGTAAACCAGACGGGCCGAGTGCGTCCCCAGCCAAGGACTCACACAACAGCCCACCTTGAAAGAAACGCATGTAGTACTCATCCCAAAACAAAACACATCAACGCTAAACCTTCACACCCTCCAACTGTGTTTAACAACAACGGGGGCGCAACTAAAGTGCACCAGTCTGAGGGAAAAGCTCCAGAACACTCGCTGCATCTGTCAGGACAGCCTGTGCCTTCCAGAACATTCACCACCTCAGCCCTTCTGTCAAATCCTCTCCCGTCCTCCTTCCCTGATCCTCCGCTGCGTCGGCCCTCTGCTCAGCCCGACGGTGCTCAGAGCTGTTTGGCTCACATGGACCTGCTCACTCTCAAAGACACGTCCAACAAGTCTGAGGCAGGCTGCAGCGTGCAGACGACCACTCAGGGTCATTCGTCTAAAGGTTCAGCCGGTAAGTTCAGTGTTTGCCTCTGCGCCGTGACGTAGCTGCTCGGCCTCGTGGCACGCCAACTTCCTGTCATCCATTCCTATACAAACATGTGTTTAGTTGAGTTTGTCCACATCTCACCTCAGCTACAGTGCAGCAGCAGTTCATTACTCCAAAGCTTCACTTGTTTCACTCCGCCGCTGTTGTGTTTGTTGTGACTTTGACCACATTGCTCACTTTCATTTTCCCTGTGGGTTCAGCATGCGTGTTAACGTGTGTTATATGTTTGGTTTTGTGTATCTCAGGCACAGGGGAGCTCTTCCAGCCCAGCCACGCAGCTTTGCTCAGTCTTCTGCGAAATGAAGGCGTGAGTGAGTCGTGTAAACCCTACAACTACCAGGTGAGGCGCTCTGATCCATCCACTGGGCTCAGCTTTGGTTCTACAGCAAACTGATTCAACGACACTGAGACTTTGGTCTGTCCCACTATAACGTGTGTGTGTGTGTGTGTGTGTGTGTGTGTGTGTGTGTGTGTGTGTGTGTGTGTGTGTGTGTGTGTGTGTGTGTGTGTGTGTGTGTGTGTGTGTGTGTGTGTGTGTGTGTGTGTGTGTGTGTGTGTGTGTGTGTGTGTGCAGCCACAGCGAGTATCTGTCATGAAGAGCAGACACCATGTTGGACCCACTGCAGGTTAGTATGAGGTCAGAACCCAACATGAGCTTTGAAATGTTGTTGTTAAACTCTGGAGGTGACGTACGTAAGTTGATGCACACGTCTGTTCTGACAGGAGCACCAAAGTCGGCTCAGTTCTCCCCAGACGCCGTTGCACTACAGAGCATCCTCCAAAATGAGGGGCTGAAGCCCCTGGGTGCCACACCCAGAGCCTCCGTGTGTCCGTCAGGCAGAGGCACCTCAATCTACACAGTAAATAAGTGTTTCCTCCTGCTCTGTTTCTGCTTTGTTGCCCCTTTATTGTCATTAGTATGAGTTATTATAAACACTGCATGGACGCTCATTTCCTGTCTCAGGCTCAGAGAGTGCCGGTCAGAAAGAACGCTGCAGAGACGGCCGGAGGTCCAGTGGGTAAGACGCCGTATCGTCGCTCTCATCTCCTGAAGCCTAATGCATCTTTATCTCTCCGTCCTCTTGACCCTGATCTGACTTTGCCTTTCCATCCACAGCGGCGGCATCCAAGACTCCGCTGAAGAAATGGTCTCCTCAGAGAGTCCCTAACACCAGACATCAGCCCATGTCCTCCAGGGTCAGTATGAGCCTGCTGTGGGCCCAGCTTATACGCAGGTTTAACACATCATGATATCTTCAGGAAGACTGTAGCCGTCTCACAACTCTGCCGTTTTCAGAAGTGGACTCTGTCTGCACACCGCTCGCCCTTTGTCGGCACTCCGGCGTCGAGGATCCGCAACGTCGACCTGAAGCCACACAAAGAGGTGAGAGAACAGCAGCCAGGCAGCTTTGCAGTGGAGCGGAGGATCATGAGAGGATTGAGTTCTCATTTTAGTAGTTTACTACAAATAAATGTCAACATTCCACACGACTCTGATTTAAGATCTGCTCTTGTTTGTTTGCAGGAGATAGTTCAGAGGTTATTCTACGATCAAGAGGAAGAGCAGAAGACCAACGTGCCAGATGAAGATGCTGAGACCCGAGCGGAGCGGCGACCCGGCCCGGCCTCGGCTGTAAGACGAGCCGCCCACGCTCTGCATCCTCAGAGAGGGACTTTGTTCTGAAACGTTTGATGGAGCCCCAGTGTGTTGTTGTTCCTCTAGATTGAATTCCAATGTGAAGAAAAGGGAGGCGTTGCTCACTCAGAGGAGGAGGATGAGGATGAAGATGAGGAACGAGAGCAGCCGTTCATCCAAGCGTCGCAAAGAGAGTCGGTCATTTTTTTCTCAACAGGCAAGAAGCTGATGAGAGCCCCGCGGTTTGAGACGCAGGAGAGCTCTGCTCCCCCGGAGCCTCACACAGAGAGGAACCAGCTGCAGGAGGAGAGCCAGATTAACCCCCGCATCCCCAACCTGCACAGAGGTAACGCTGAAGTCTCACACTCCCTCAACTGATTAGCCCTAGATACGTCAATGTCATCATGGGTCAACGTTTTGTTTTGCAGACCACTTTGTCCAGAAGAGTTCCACTCTGAACCCGGCGGTGGCGCTGCTACGCAAACGTCTGCCCCAACTGGAGGAGCTGCGATTGGACGAGGAGGTGGCCACCTACATCTCCCTGTCGGTCTCGGGGGCCCCACCCCCCGGGCCTCGCTGTGGGAACCCTCTGGCCTCCATCCTGCACTTTGAAGACTCCACTGTGAGCACAGCACCGGACGGTTTGGATTTGTGTGTGTGTGTGTGGTTAAAACGTCCACATGTTTGAAAGTAAATGTTTCCTTTTTGTTTTACAGAGGTTTGTGCCAATTGACTTTGATTCCTCGCCGGCCCCCTCGTCGCCCTGCAGCTCGCCTCTACGGGAAAGATGACTTACTTGCACTAAAGAGTTTGTTTGATGGAGCTTGCTGATTGGACGGAAGCTTTCTAACCATCTTAGTTTGTCTCACACTGATGTCAGCAGCCTCCATGAAGTTCACAACGTCTCCATCCTGCCCCTGTTTGGTTTTTTGTCTTTCTTAGAAAAGGTCAATTTTGTTGTATGAGGCTTATTTTCTATTGTAGATCACGCAAATAAAAAAAAAGAACATTTGTAAAAGTGTGTAGTGGTTTAAGTGCAGCCTGGACTTTCTCAGTGTTAAAGCTCTACTAGACTCATAGATTTAAATATGACAGAATGTTGTGGACTGAAAAGGTTCATGTTCTTAATGTACAGTGTTTATAATAAAAGTATATAGTGAATGTCGCCCAGCTGTGTGTGAGTTTTCATTTAACTCTATAGAAGCCCACCGGCATGTTTATGCTGACTCAGCAGAATCTGGGGTCACCATGATGGAGCTTTCTTCTGTTTTGGGCCGTTTGCCTTTGTAGCTTTTCAGTTGTAGTTCAGCTGTTTCACATAAATTGCACAGAACTGAAGTGTTTCTTAGTCATCTGTTGCTCCTGAACCATGATCTTGTTTATTGTTTTGCCACAGCTAAGATGGCTGCTGCCTCTTGGTGTTTAGTGTAGAACTCCACTCTTTCTACTTGAACTGAGAGCTTTCACCCTCTCAAGTAGCTTCTGTCTCTCCTCCCTCTGTCTCTATTCTCTCAGTAATGTTTGCAGATATTGATTTCTCTGCTTGCCAGTTGCTCTTTTATTGCCTGTGTCCATCATGTTTCATTAAGTCCTAATAGGGAGAGATGTTATAGACTGTATGTATTTCTGCAGCTTGATCTTTCTCGTGTGTTGCTCTCAGGTTCTGTGCTCACATCTCAGCAGTAAGCGTTGTTGGGGTGAGGAGGGATGCCTTTCATTGTGTGATAGTCTGGGACTTCCCTATTGGCCAGCAGGTTTCCAGGTGGATCCTATTGGCCTTCGTGACAAACATAGTGACCCGGGTATCAAGGCTGTCAGCTGTATGTCAGCCTATGTCATCCTGCGCCCCGGCTTACTTTGCCTGTTTGCACCTCTGCAGACGAGAAGGACAGAGTTGCACTGCTGACTAATGTTTCCTTGTGGCAGTTACATGAGTCTGAACTACATGTATGTTTCTATCCCAGTCCTCTGCTCTTTTAATCCATATCCACAGCTGTTGTTACTGCAGGTCACATCATATGTCATATTGTCACGGATTCCTTAAGTTGTCTTTGGGCCAAAGAGTTCATGCCCTTCTCCTCCCTCCACATGCACCAAGGCAGACGTGGAACTGAACCCTGTTGACAGAACAGCATATGTACATATAGTACATTTAATGCCTATCATGCAGCTATACTGGATCAGCTGTCATCTAGATCAGCCTTTGGCCTTACAGCTGTTCTCTATCGAGGCTCATTTCATGTGTAGGAGGCTGCAGTCACAGAGTCCATTGCATATACATTTACCTACTTCAAACCTACCTTAACGACCTACTTTGTCTGGAGCAGATGAACATGAAAATGCTGACATCACTATAATACAAATAAGAACAGTATTAATGTTGTTATTTGTAAACGCACCAGTGGTTTTTGGTCTAGATTTGAGGATAATAAGGTTTAATTTGTGGATCTGAGGGAACCCTAAGCTGTGCAGACCCCAGCTTGCTTTAGAGGTGATCCTTAGAATCCACACAAAGATATAAAAAAATGTTAAACGTTGAGGCGAATCGAGGCAGCTGAAGCTCGCGTCCGACATATGGTGAACATTTTGTGCCTACAGTAATCCTGAGAGGCTCGGCTGGGTGCTGGGTGACATGTGTGTGCAGGGTGTGGTGACAGACATAATAACGTAAGAATTCTAAAGTTTTAAGAGCCAGAATGCTTATGTTCACAAAGTTACGTTTCTGCTTCACCTGCTGTTTCTGAATCTGCTGCTCCAGCTTCTGTACAGATGGCTTTCAGTTTTCCTCTTTGATTGTCTTTGGAGCCGTTAAGTTTGAGTTTGTAATGTTACCTTATTTGAAAATTAAACAATCAAGCAGGAGAAACAAAGCAAAGCAGTCAGTGACAGAACTACTACTATACTACTTCTGTTCATTGCTAATGCTTGTCATTGTTATATGTGTGTATTTTCATATGTTGATGATGCAGCTGGTTGGGTGCAATTAATGAATCTATGTGTTGTTATTGTTCTGTTTACTGCACACACTGGGAGGTCAAAGGCAAATCTCCCACTGGGACAATAATGTCTCATCTAATCTAATCTAATCTAATCTATTAATCAAGCCAATAAACATTTTGTTGGTTTTGGTCTATGGACAATAAAGTGGTTGTGCACAATCAGAGACAAAGAAAAAGAGACACAAATAGTTAACAAATGAGTTCTAACACATTTATCTAAGATGCAATACTGTGATTTCTAAGATATAAGACCTCTATGATTCCAATTCCAGGCCAATAACTAACTTCAGACTGATGTTTGGAAAAGAACTGGACATCCTGTACTGGAGCAGTAAAGACCAGCACATCAATATTGTTGAACATAGATGGGGGGTCGCTCGCATGTCACTTTAGTACCAAGTGCATTGTATTTCCCCGTCTGTATCTGTCTACCGCAGGTGGTTACAGTGGCTGGTATATTTAGTTCAGCTGTGTGTGTGTGTGTGTGTGTGTGTGTGTGTGTAAGGATGGTGGAGTGTGTCAGTTGGTGGGGGCGTGGGGCAGGATTAGGGAGCAGTTGCCTATAAAGCCTGAGCCTTCACCCATTAGTCCTTCGAGAAGCGGAGAGCGAGTAAGAGCACTCTGATCTTTTCCCCTCGTCGTGCCACGAGTCTCAACGGTCCCCCTGGAAACATGTCCAGCGATCTCCACAATACCATGGACCCCACCAAGATGGGGGTCGGCCGCTCCATTGCTGTGCTGACATCTGGAGGAGATGCACAAGGTGAGTAGACGATAACCTGGACTCTTAGTGTAGTGGAGGTACAGATGGGTGGCAGGCAGCACTGAGCGCCGTTATCAGACAGCATTTCCTCTCAAAACATTGGATCCCCACCAGCTGAAGAAGCGTGGGCCTCTTTCTCCTGAGGTGTGATATAAATGGATCTACTTTGCTTGGAGGACAGCCTGACTAATTGGACACAAGAGCCAAATAACAGAAAGGGCAAGTGGAAAACTTTGAAGGCCAGCAATGATATCAGTTAGTGGAGGGATGCAAGGTTGAGAATCTTCTGAGGTCATAAGACAAGTAAGATTCCTTCTTAGAGTCACAAGACAACCAACGTCTGACCTTTTAATACACCCGAGTGTAAATGGTGTCCTGGATAACAGACAGGTTTATGGTGCAATTTGTCTCCAGAGTTAATAAAGCCCATAAACTCTGCTTACATTTAACGACGCCCCGCTAACAGACCGTAGTTCATCCTCTACTCTAATATTCACTTCCACACTTTGAAGCTCCACTCGATGGCGTCTCAGCCTCGTCTCCATTCGCTCTCCGGTCTGTGTGATGATTCCTAAAGTGTAGGTTTCTGTTTGCACGTGTGCCTTTTCGTCCCTTGTCCTCTTCCTGTGTTGTACCATTTTTGCATCATTGGGGCTAATTTTAGTGGCAGTGACCTTTTTCTGGAATGGAAGGGAGAAACACCCCCATCCACACAGCTGTCGTCTGCTGAAACAAGAGCTGCTACATGCCAACTCACAACAACACAACTCTGGCCTTTAGTGTCGTGAACATCCAGGGACAAGACAGAGCACAGACGTGTCACAACATCCACTCCTGTCCTTTCCCTACGGCTATTTCTGTCCAATCGGCTGCCAATGTGCGTCTCAAATCACTTAGGGTTACATGGACCTGTGAAGCCTCAAACTGATGCGTAGAGTGTTGGTGAAGCTCAGGCGCTCGTATTGTGTTGTAGAGCGCCCTACAAGACAGATCATGTGTTTCAATCCTCTGTTTGTGTGTCTCAGGTATGAACGCTGCTGTGAGAGCCACAGTGAGAGTTGGTCTCTACACTGGAGCCAAGGTCTACTTTGTTCATGAGGTACAGGACTTCTACATGAACACATTAGCACACATGAGGCTGTTTGCTTTTAAAACTGCACAGAGCTAAATATCTGAGCCTTCAGGTGCTTTAAGGCCCTTTTTTAAGTATTAGCCATAATAATAGTGTTAGTAGATATATCTGTACCTTCAGCTGAAGTGTGTGTTACTGTGTGCTGCAGGGCTACCAGGGACTGGTGGATGGTGGAGATAACATTCGCCTCGCCACATGGGAGAGTGTGTCCATGATGCTGCAACTGGTGAGTGTAGACCAAATACACACACACACACACACACACAGAGACACACACAATACAACTCACAAGGTGACTTACTTGCTGATGGTTGTATGATTTTGAGTCACATGTTCGACCCTCATGTAGCTTATTCTCATGATTTATGTTGTTCTCAATTTAAGTGGACAGGCTTTGGTACTCTAAGGTTCCTTCTTTACCCTCATACCTTCCATTCTACCCTAAAACGTAAAGCCTTAAAGTGCTGTTAAGGCACAAAAACCAGGGATTCTATTCCCAAATGTAAAGCAATACTCTAAAAATGACTTCCAACTGCTGACTCCACTCTATCACTGCAGACAGACAGAGCTAAGGGGGAATAAAGGGGTTTCACATTTCCGTCCATCATCAGCGTTGTCTAAATTAAAAGATTGCGCAGTGGAGAAGCTAAGACAAGTCAAGGATGAAGATGTGTGTGAGGCTGATCAAAGGAATGGCAAAGGGCCATGTTACATTTCTAGGATTTCACTTTGAGTGTCAACAAGATTTACTTAGATCATGAGGGAATTGCACTTTAATATGCTTGTCCATCTGTAAGTGGTTTTAAAGCAGCTTCTTTAATCACTTGCAGGGCGGCACCGTCATCGGCAGTGCCCGCTGCAAGGACTTCAGAAACAGGGAGGGAAGAATGCAGGCAGCCGCCAACCTGGTGAAACTGGGCATCACCAACCTGTGTGTGATCGGAGGCGATGGCAGTCTGACTGGAGCTAACGAGTTCAGGACTGAGTGGAGCGGACTGCTGCTCGACTTGGTCAAAGCTGGTATGACGCAATGAGAAATCTGTGAAATCTGTTATATTCTATTCTACCAAATATGCATCTTGTCTTACAAGGCAGTAAATGTGTCCATATTGTTTTCCTCCAGGTAAGATTACTGATGCTGACGCTAAGAAATCCTCCCACCTGAACATCGTTGGCATGGTCGGCTCCATCGACAACGACTTCTGTGGCACTGACATGACCATCGGCACCGACTCTGCGCTGCACCGCATCATGGAGGTGGTGGACTCTATCACCACAACGGCACAGAGGTCAGTCACCACTGTGCAGTCACATACTGCACACACACAAAGGACAGCAAAGAACAGAAGAAAGCCAGGATGATACTGAACATCATGCAGATACAGAAGCTTCCTTACACATGTTCATCACTGTTCCTCTCTCTTGATATGTCCACAGCCACCAGAGGACTTTCATTCTGGAGGTGATGGGCAGACACTGTGGGTCAGTACTTGTGTGTTTACATAATGATTCCGTGTGATTTGTCCCACTACAACAACCATTTGTCAAAAGCCAATACATCAAATTAAAGAAGAACAATGCTTGTAATTCTAAATAATGACGTATGTGTCAGATACGTTATTATGAGGCTCCACCTTCATGCACAAACATATAGCATGTACTTGATGCCTGACCCTGCACTTCACTGAACATGTGTGTGTGTGTGTGTGTGGTTGCAGGTACCTGGCTCTGGTTACAGCCCTGGCCTGCGGTGCTGACTGGGTGTTCATTCCAGAGATGCCACCAGAGGATCAGTGGGAGGATCACCTCTGCAGGAGGCTGACTGACGTATGGAATGTTGGATGGATAATGCAGGCATTCATTGATTCATGAATTTACTGGTGTAATGTCTATAAATAATATTTCTTCCTGCCTTATTTCAGCAAAGGAGCAGAGGTTCCCGTCTGAATGTGATCATTGTGGCTGAGGGTGCCATGGACAGGGATGGAAAACCAATCACATCTGACATGATTAAGAAGGCAAGTCCTTCCTCCTGATGTCAGAGGTGTAAAACACAACTATACTGTTCAAACAGCCCAGACCAGGCAGAAGCACTAACAGATGAATTCTCTTTGTCTCCAGCTGGTGAGTGACAGGCTGGGCTTTGATACTCGCACCACTGTGCTTGGTCACGTGCAGAGAGGAGGCACGCCATCCGCCTTTGATAGAATCCTGGTAAGCAGAGCATTAAATCACACAATTTGACCGACGATACAACTCTATCTCTGTCTCTGCTCACACAAACACACACACACACACACCTGGTACTCCAACTGTGTATGATGTGTGTGTGTCCTCCTGTGTCATTCAGGGCAGCAGAATGGGTGTAGAAGCAGTGATGGCTCTGTTGGAGGCCACACCAAGCACCCCTGCTTGCGTGGTCAGCCTGTCCGGAAACCAGGCGGTCAGACTGCCGCTCATGGAGTGTGTACAAGTGGTACGTCTCAGTCTTTTCATGCTACAAACAAAGTTTCTGATGACTTTTTAAGGGTTTGTGAGATGTATACTGGCATTGCCCTCACACACTTTATCACTCTCTTCCCTTTGCAGACCAAGGATGTGACTGCTGCCATGGCTGAGGGCAGATTTGAGGACGCTCTGAAGCTGAGAGGAAAGTAAGAAGGTTTTCCTCTAATGGTTGTTTGTGAAGCACAGCATTTTACTAACATTGAGCAGTGTCTGTTATGAAATCATATCATGTAAATCAGTTGTAAAAGCTCCAATTGTATTTTTGATTGGCAGGAGCTTTGAGAACAACTGGCACACATACAAGCTGCTGGCTCACATCAACCCCCCAGATGTTAAGGTAAGGACCAAAAACTCTTCTTCCTTTCAGTCTTCCTTTCAAATCAATGGTTGAAGAACACAGTTTAACCCTTCATCTCCTCTCTTCTACTGCCAGAGCAACATTAACGTGGCCATCGTGAATGTTGGCGCCCCCTGTGCCGGTATGAACGCTGCAGTCCGTTCAGCAGTCAGGATGGGCATCATCCAGGGCCACAACATGTTGGCTGTCCATGACGGCTTTGATGGTCTGGCTGAAGGACAGGTGGGTGCATTTTAACCTTTTGACTTGTGTAAGAGCCAAGAGAATAAAAGTACTACTGCTTCTGGATCATATTGCTTCTAGTATTTGTGTTATTCTCATCCATGACTCATCTTCTTTCTTTCCAGATTGAGCCCATCACCTGGACTGGAGTGAGTGGCTGGACTGGAAAGGGAGGCTCAATGTTGGGCACCAAGAGGTAAAAACAGTACTTACATTTCTTATCGTCAGTCACAGCTCTATGAAGATTTCTAATGTGGTATTTGTCTTTTTGTATGTTTCTCAAAGATCTCTGCCAACTAAAATGTTGGATCAAATCAGCAAGAACATTGCCAAGTTCAGCATCCACGCTTTGGTGATCATTGGTGGTTTTGAGGTAAGATGTGGAACACACCTCTCTTCAGGCACACAGTACCAAGATTGTCAAAACAATTCCACACTTCATCCTCTTTTAGGAAAAACAGAAACAAATGAATCCTGACTTTCTGCCCTTTCTCTCTTCCCCTGTAGGCCTATATGGGAGGCCTGGAGCTGGTTCAGGCCAGAGCGAGATTTGAGGAGCTGTGCATTCCCATGGTTGTCATCCCTGCCACTGTGTCCAACAACGTGCCTGGCTCTGACTTCAGCATTGGCGCTGACACAGCCCTCAACACCATTACCTCTGTCAGTGCCCTATGACAGCAGATACACACATACACCAAACACACAAAACCAGGCAGCTTAACTCCCTTATGTTCTCATTTCTTCTGCAGACCTGTGACAGAATCAAGCAGTCCGCAGCAGGGACCAAGCGCCGTGTCTTCATTGTTGAGACTATGGGCGGATACTGTGGCTACTTGGCCACCATGGCCGGCCTGGCCGCTGGGGCTGATGCAGCTTACATCCATGAGGAGAACTTCAGCATTAAAGACCTGGAGGTGAGCTGATGTTCAGGAAAGAACATGATCTGTTTCTGTGTCCTCAGTTTGATGAGTCAAGTATTGTGATTTAACGATGAATAACTTGATTTACAGATGAATGTTGAACATCTTGTGCACAAGATGAAGACCACAGTGAAGAGAGGTTTGATTCTCAGGTGAGGGTTGTTTAGATGATTCCCTGAATGCAAGGAATGCAACATGACTATCACCTGCTTATTACACCCCACTTATCTCATCTTTGGACAGAAATGAGAACAGCAACGCCAACTATACCACTGACTTCATCTTCAACCTGTATTCTGAGGAGGGTAAAGGCATCTTCGACTGCCGTAAGAATGTCCTGGGACACACTCAGCAGGTCTGTTCATCTGGCAAAGAGTTACAATGAGCTATGATTCTTTGTTCTTCTGTCTCTATGTTGCAAAAAAGGACATCACTCACACACCTGTCTGTCCTCTATCAAATACAGGGTGGCACTCCGACACCATTTGACAGGAACTTTGGCACAAAGATGGGTGCTAAGTCTGTTCTGTGGCTGACAGACAAACTCAAGGACTGCTACAGGCACGGTATGTGGAGCAGGAAGATGTCTGTGATTTAGAAACTACTTCCTTTAACCAAATGATTCTACTGCACATTTGGGTTGTTTAAAATACTTTCTTCATAATGCAATTTTATATGTGCTTTTTCCCTTTTGCACAAATTAGGTCGCATCTTTGCGAACACAGCTGACTCTGCCTGCGTGTTGGGCATGAGGAAGAGGTCACTGACCTTCCAGCCTGTTACTGATCTGAAAGCAGAAACTGATTTTGAGTAAGCCATACACCTTTTGCATATATAATAGACAATATCGCCAACAATTTTAGATTTTCCATGCCTGAAGCAAAGGGAATAGACTGAATGAGACTGTGACTGATTCATGCAATCCATTCTGCAGGCACCGTGTTCCCATGAACCAGTGGTGGATGAAGATCAGGCCCATCATGAAGATCCTGGCCAAGTACGACATCAAACTGGACACATCTGAACATGCTGACATGGAGCATGTGATCAAGTCCCCAAAGTCTGTGCAGAAGTAGATTCAGTCTGATCTCAATGAGCAAGTGGATATACAGTGTATGAGCAATTTACTGTTCCATTATTTACGTATTTGTTCATATCCAACTACCCATTCACACGCCCTGATAAAAGCAGCTGCCTTCCTCTCTCATCAGATGCAGTGTTTTCTAGCACTGATATCACTCAGTACATTCAGTTCATCAATGTAACAAGTTTCTTGTGCATTTATCACAGATATTAAAGATCTGACAACTTCAGCAAATGTCTCATGAATGATTATTTGTTTGTACTGGAGCACTGTGTCAAGTTTATCTCAGAAATGAAACAAATTAAAAGGAGAAATTGCTCTCAGTTTGATACAATATTCTGGAGACCATGATGCCACACAAAACCTGTGGAATGAAAGACAGCTGACCTTGCAGCTGTGGCTCACAATGCAAAGGACAGAGGAGTGTGTGAATAACAGCCAGATAAGAACGCCTGCCACTGCTGCCAGGCCTGTACAAAGTTTTGTGCAAACAGTGAGGGGACGACCACACAGTCTGCAAGGCAGCTGAGGAGTTTGTCTTGACTTGTCCATCAATTCATTAATCATGTTTCTTTGTCTATTGTTCAAAAACAAAATGGACAAACTAGATCAGTAATTAAAACTGCTGATATCCTCATCATTCTCATCTTTATCGCATTAAAAATGATACCATGTGTGTTCTTTGTAGTAAGTATAGAGGTGTGTAAAATGAAGTACTGGAAATGTTTGAGCAAAGGAGAAAGGTCACATGTATAGTTACAAATACTGAGCTGTAACTGTTACATGCTGTTACTGCAGGTCACACAGAGAAGTTAACAACGTGCTCATGTGCGTGAGTTACAGACCCTATTTACATTGAAATTCAAAAATGAAATATACTTGTTCAAGTTCACGTTTTTCCTTTTTATTGTTTTAAATGTATGATATATGGTACAAATATGTTTTAAATGATTCTGATGCTGATTCTGATTCTGATAACCCACATGGGTAGTACACATTTATTCACACTCTCATTTTAACAGGCGTTATTACACAACTCCTATTTAGACATGAGGTCATAAGTAACTAAGGAAACTTTATTGCTGCAATTAATAAGCTGAGATAGATTGTACGCAACAACCAACAAGCACAAGGTTTCACTTTGCTTAATCGTTATCTCGCAGCTATAATACAAAGAGTTGAGACATAAACTAAAGGTGATAAAGCCTTCATCATACCAAACAAACTGAAAAAAAACATTAGCTGGCACAGAACTACAGCGCGAAACCGGAAGAGGAAATGGAAACGCTTTGTGGCAGAGGTCATCAAGAACTCGCGGTGGCCGCCGGGACGTCGGCGGACTGTGTGCCTGTGCCGAGGAAAGGTGCGTGTCCCCAGTGTCCGCAACGGTCGCCCGGTGAGGAATGCTCCGCACGAAGCCGGTGTGCACTGCTATATTTGACGGAACGGCTGCCGGGACGGAGATCCAGGGAGAGCCATGGTCTGGTGTCGTGTCTACAACTACGATCTGAGCGCGCGAGTTTGATTCATTCAGCTAACTGACGTTAAGCAGCTCGGTGGCTCGTAGCACGCTAGGTCGCTAGCCGCAGCCTGTAGCATACGTGCTAGCCGGTTAGCTAGCTAGCTAGCGAGTAAGCTAGTTTTCGAGTGTCGCTACCAGCCCGGCGGAGCAACAGAGAGTCGGATACACCGCGGAACAACAGGCGGCGTCTCGGGAAGAGGAGGCGGTGGCAGGCGGGGGCCGGGAGAACGCGACGGGGTGGAAGTGAGTCAGGAGCGGCTGATGAGTTCAGACCAGGGCGGAGAGCCGCCGCTGCTGCAGGAGGAGGCTGACCCGGGACCGAAGACCGGTGGGAAGGACGAAGCTCCGCTGGGCACCAAAGGAGGGTCAGGCGGCATGGTGAGTGCGGCCTTGGAGCTAGCGGCTAAGCTAAAGCACAGCGGCTCACTGGAGACCTGTTAGCGGCACAAACGTTCTCTCTTATGTAGACAGATAGACAGATATACACATAGATACATAGACACGCTTATTGAAAAATAACAAACATTTCAGCAGGATGTCGACATTGTGACATTTCGTAATCATTTGATGGAGTATTTGTGCAAGGTTACATGACTTCAGCAGTAGAAGCTACCAGTCTCGACGCGGCTCCCACTTTAACCCTATAACTCTTATCTGACTCGTTACTTGTTTTGCGCTTGATTCGGGTCTTTTTCTCAAATGTTTAAATCTTAAGCGAGATGTCCCGACGCAGAAGTCAAATGGCTAACGCTAGCTTAGCCATCCGCTGAAGCGAGCCAGCTCGTTAAGTAGTTTGCTGAGTAATCATTAGCTTGTTAGTTAAGTTGTGACACAACTGTGAGGTCGAGGCACCGCAGTCAGCGTTAACGGGGCTCTGGGTGAGATGTTGTGGGTGAAGTGTGTGAAAGTCTCGGTGGTTTGAAGGAGAAACTATCGTTCATTCAGACGATTTCTGCCTGCTAATCGCCCTGCTAGCTAACTCCGCTAGCTGGGACATGCGTTGCTAGTACCTGGCCTGCTGCGCTGCGCAGTCAGCTGACGTTACTCTGCTCTCTACGGCCTGTAGCACACACACACACACACACACTCATTGTGACCATGTGTGAAGTTTCGCACTTTAGACACGTTCCCGCTCCTCTAAATGACCCCCGGCCCTGCTCGCTGAGTTCTTTTCTCCCCGTCCAGTGAATAAAGAGCCGTCTCGGCCCTGACAGCTGCTCCTGTCAGGTCAGAGAGCCTCGGTTAGAGGGGGCGGATCTGCTGGCAGGTGGCAAAGTCAAAGCGAGAAACCTTAGAAAAGCTCTCATCTGCTCTTTTTGGGGAGAAAAGCAGCATCCAGAGTGTGTTACATTAATATCTGCATGCCTTTATATGTAAGGGAGCTATTCCTGTCCTCGGCGCTCTGCAGGCTCAGGGCTTCTGCTGCCTCTCATGCCCATCTGATACTGGAGTCGATCCTGCCCTTGATTAATGTGCTATGTTGGTAAATGTCACATGTTGAGTTTGTCACTACACTGGTTGTAGACTCGCATAGACTGAAATGAATACTTGATTATATTTTGGATTTAGGGGGGTGCGGATGTATATATCGTGGTAAAACGTTTGTTTTGTAGTCCCAGGCAGACTTGTATGCCCTCAGTATGCACAGAGAACATAAGACTCTGTTAGAGCTGCAGCAGCCCTCACCCAAGCTGTAGGCTTCTGGTTTCATCAATGGCTTTATTTAAGCGTGTGGGCACTGAAAGTTTTAAAGTCCTTCTCCACATTGAGGTTAACAGACAAATAACCCCTTTTGTCAGTTGGGAATCACGGGACTGTGTGTTAACGGGCCGCAGTTAAATTCTTTGGTTTCCAATTATATGGAATGGAGGCCCAGCAGTCTACAGTTGCTCCTGTCAGCCACGGATCACACCAGGTGACTCCACTGATTGCTCCCTCTATCCAAGGTGGAAGTCATTAGTGAAATCAGCTGTGAGTGCTGATAAGTTGTCTGAAACCCGCTAGAGGAAAGGCAACATTTGATGTAGATTAGTATTAAACTTTAGTGCTTGATAGTTTATTAGTAGACTTGTATGATCCGGATGGTTCCATCGTGTTGGAGTGATTTTTCTAATGTGTTTCCCTGCTTGTAGACGCAGCTCGTTGGAGTGTTTGATATTTTCCAGTCCGGCGGTGTTTAATTAGATCACATTACGTTGCCCTCCTTTGAGTTCTGCCTTGAAGGTCACAGATTTCCAGATAAAGGCCGTTTACTCCCACACTTTACAGCTGATAGGTTTATATGGAGGATGCATTGTGGGACTTAGGGTGCATATTTAATTTAATCCATAACTCGTGATGTGATGGGGGATAGATGATGTAGAGGAGTGCTTTTATTGAACTAATCAATGTTTTATTTGATGGTAAATCACGTTGCAGCTGCATCGGTGGCGTTTCAGCGCTTCAGTTTGCATTTAAATCCTTCAGAGTTGTAGATGACCTAACAACTGTTTTAATGTTTAAACTCACTTGAACTGTTTTTGTTTGTTCTGCTCTGAAGGTCACCTCTAAGGGAGCTGGTCTGAACCCAAATGCCAAGGTGTGGCAGGAGATGCCTGCGGCCCCCAGTGAGGCGGTCACCAGCAGCCCTCACTGGCCCCCAGCAGACATCACTGAGGGTGAGAAACCTCATCTGACCAATTAGATATCAATACATCAGTATGTTGAGACTGTGTCGTCCCTCAGCCATCACATGAATGTAACCTCTGCATACATCTGAGTATTATTAGTGCAAACATGTGACACTAAACCAAACACAGAAACTCCAGAATGCAGGAGCTGCACTAAGAATGATGACTATTTACTTCATTGTCATATTGAAACTTTTATTTTGTTCTCAGGCTACTCTGAGCCTTCATCCATCGGGTGCAAGCAGTACTCTGTGGGATTCACGGCCCTGGAGGACAGCAGCTCCCCAGCAACAGCTGAGATAGCAGTAAATGGAATGGACCCTCCAGAGCTGGGCTTTGCCCCTGCTGAGTCCACCACAGGGACCTCAGGTCAGTCACATCACACACTGATGGATGCAACCAACTGTAGCTTTAACAGGGGATGTTTTCAATTCATTTCTTGGTCTGATCAAAATGTTAGTCTAGCCTTTTTATTTACAGTGTAAGTCTTTTCTTTGACCTTTGTTTCTCAGCGGAGCCCAAAACTGAAGAACAACCGATCTCCTCTGAGAACCTCCGTGAGTCTCTGAAGAAGGAGCTGGAGTTCTATTTCTCCAGGTGTGTATCTGCAGCCACTGTGCTGCAGGTTCTTTAGAGTTGCCCACGTTCTTTACAGGTTAGCAGACGCCTAACTGTCCTGCCGTGCTTTCATTTCAGGGAGAATCTGTCAAAGGATTTGTACCTGATGTCCCAGATGGACAGTGACCAGTTTGTCCCCATTTGGACCATAGCCAGCATGGAAGGCATCAAGGTCCTCACTACCGACATGGAGCTCATCCTGGATGTGTTGAGATGTAGGTGGAGAGATTCAGACCGACTGTCACAAAGTCATCTGTGTAAACCTACGAGCTGTATGTAAAGACCCTGTTTCCTCTCCATCAGCCTCTCCAATGGTACAAGTGGATGAGAAAGGAGAGAAGGTTCGTCCTAATCACAAACGATGCATAATCATCCTGAGGGAGGTCCCAGAGACCACACCTGTGGAGGTAAAGCAAACCTATGCATCCACTATAATACATACAGAAAGCTCTTTGGGTGTGAATGTTTGGAGTGTAAAACCTTCTCCTCTGTCGCTCTAACAGGAAGTGGAATCGCTCTTCAAAAACGACAACTGTCCAAAGGTGATAAGTGTTGAGTTTGCGCATAACAACAACTGGTACATCACATTCCAATCAGACACAGATGCTCAGCAGGTAAAGGAAGCTGAATCCACGTCACCTTGTTTATTCCACCTGACATATTGAGCTGAATTGATTGACTGACTTGTTTCTGTCTCAGGCATACAACTACCTGAGAGAGGAAGTCAAGACATTTCAGGGAAAGCCCATCATGGTGAGTCCCAATGCTGCTCCTGTCTCATTATGGAGACCTCTTCTATTGGTTGATCTCTTTTTAAAGTGGCCTCACACTCTGTTCTCTCTTCTCCCTCTGACAGGCCAGGATAAAGGCCATCAACACGTTCTTTGCCAAGAATGGCTACCGTAGCATGGACAGCAGCCTCCAGTACGCCCAACAGTCCCAGAGCCAGTCGCAGTACAACTCCCCCCTCTACATGCAGCACGTCTACCCCCAGCAGCAGTACCCGGTCTACGGCATCGTACCTCCCACCTGGACGCCGTCTCCCACACCGTATTTTGAAACTCCTCTGGTGAGTCACGGCAGACTTGCATACCAGCGCTCCCTGCGCTCCCTGCACCTCTGTTAAAGATTTGCTTCCACTTGTGATTCAAAGAGACTGGCATAGTTTTAACATCGCTGATCTCTGACCTGTCAATCTATATTATTGATCCAATACTTTTCAGCCTAAATATAATAATTGCCTTGTGGACGTATATTGAAGTAAACACGACTTCTCTTCGTACGCAGGCTCCATTTCCCAACAGCGGCTTTGTGAACGGCTTCAGCTCTACTGGTCACTACAAGGGAGGCTCCAGCTCTCTGAACATGACTCGCCCATTCAACAGGAACCGGTAAGAGTTCATCACGACTTCCTGTCTGTGCTCGGACCTCTGTGTTGAATTAAAACCCGAAACGTTTTCTATCATTGTAAACACTGAACATCAGCTCATCTGTGGTAATAATCTGTGTAAGATAACTTAACCCCGCCAGGGCAGTGAAGTTCTTTATTCCCTGTCTTCTTACTGTCCCCACAGTGTCCCTCTCTATTCAAGAAAGAATGTAATAAATGCCTTCAGGTACCATTATTCCTGTACAATAAGCTTCACCGCTCTCCATCCCTCACCATGCTGCAGCAGCCAAACCACTATCAGGGCCACTCCCATCTTTATAGCCATAATCCTTCTCATCACTGTGATGAGTGTGTTGCCAGGTTAATGGACATCCTGGCTTTGTCGTGTCATTTGCTAAACGTAGGCCGGCCTCCTGATTGGCAGCAGCAGCAGGGACAGCCATGTAACCGTTTCCTCCATCCCTTACCATCCATTTGATTTCTGTTCCTTACCTTTATGTTGCCACTGCTTTGGTAATCGCCAAACAATTACCCAAGAGATGTGCTCTAACAAAGAAACCCTAAGAGTCGAGTCTGGGTCAGCTGGTGTGTCAAACTGAATTACTCCAGAGGAGAAGAATAACAGGTTGTGTTGGGCGGTGAAGTGGCAGCTTGGACTCTTCTTAACTCGCCCGATGATGAGATCATTATGCGCATAGAGGGAAGATCATGGAGTGAAGTACCTGGCTCTCTCTCTTCCCCCTCCCTCCTCTTCATCTCTCGTCCCCTCTCTCTGCTCTTCATCTCTACCAAAGTCAGGCGCCTAACTCCATGTCCCAGTGAGCGTTCAGATTATGAGATCTGAGGGTCAGGATGAAGATCAGATCAGTCCATGCTGCCACGTCTCTCCTGAGCCTGCGTTGCTCTCTTGGGTCGCAGGTTGACGCCAATCTGACTCTTTAGTCTCCACTCTTATGTCCTGAGCACAGATGTAACTGAGGGAACCCCTGCATGTCTGCACCGTCACCCTGAGGACTCAGCATGGTGTCCTCTATACGCAAGCACATGTTGTTACTGTTCTGTACCACCGGTGTTTCCATGGAACTTAGTTAGCTGCGTTTGGCTCTAACAGTGGAGTGACTCATGAGCCAAAACCCCCCAAAAAGTCCAGTTTAATCATTTCCATCCTTCAACTCCAATTGTAATGCAGTTTGCCAAATATATGGTTGATCAGATTATAGCTAATAAACTACAGATGCTGATCTTCTGGCAGAGCTGCTGGCTCATGGAGGTTATGTTGATGACAGCCTCGTGGTCAGGCACACTGAGCTCTCAGAAGGTCGCCTCTATCTGCAGAAAGTTCTACAGGAAACACAGGTTGCCAGTGTGTGGAGTGCTGTTGCTCATTCTGACCTCTTGTCCACTCCAACAGAAACCATGTGAAGCCCCAGGCGAGGACCGGCGAGGTGACCTCTGCCTCCATCACCCCCGTCCCCTTGGAGAGTCTGACTGGGCTGCGCAGCCCGCAGCCACCTGCTACTGCTGCCGCCGCCGCCACTGCCACCCCGGTCCAGACAGCCACTGACCTGAGCTCGGCCTTCTCCCATCTCTCCTCCTCGTCCTCTCTGGACCCCGGTGATGACGGCAGTATGGCCGGGCGTGGAAGGTAAATCTGCCGTCTATTTTACGTGTTGTCTTTGTTCATTATGAAGCTTCTGCCTCTCCAGAGCAGTGATGACGCCTTTCTAACGTCTAACTGTCTTCACCTGCATCATTTCAGACGGAGCACCACTTACAGGGGAACACGGAGGAGGCGAGAGGACGAACGTATTACGGTACGCCTGCTGTTCATACTGAGCTGATACTTGTGTGTTGTATTTTACCGTGTGTGTGTGTGTGTGTGTGTGATGTCAGGATACCTCCTCCACCTCGGCTTCATCTTAATTTCATTTTTCAGAGGCCTGTCCCGCTGGCAGAGTTCAAGGTTTCTCCTCCTAAGTTTGACTTGGCAGCCACTAACTTCCCCCCCCTGCCCGGCTGTGTGGTCAGCACACAGGGAGAGCCCGTGCTGGAAAACCGAATGTCCGATGTGGTTCGCGGTTTGTACAGGGACAAGGTAAGAATAGCCTTGTCACTCTTTATTAGATCTGTAACAGTTTGCAAATGCCTGGGGTATACAGCTCTGAGAGAAGAGCTGACAGGAGGAGAAGTTTAACATGAACGCTTTCTTGCTTTTGCAGACCGAACACGTCAATAAGGAAGCAACTGTGACTCCGGCTCCAGTCCAGGTCCAGGCCCCGGTCCCAGAGGAGGCTGCGGCCGTCTCTAGTCCGGCCCCAGCAGCACCGAAGGCTGCTGCACCCCCGCTGGGTCCCTCCGCCCCCGGGTAAGACCTCACTACAACACACACACACTCACTCCAACCACTCTAACTCCAAGAATGAATAAGTTGGTAAACCGCAGTGCTAACATGAAGGTTTGTAAATCTTTCTCACAGTATTACTCGTCCAGAGAAGAGGGTTGAAAGGGCGGAGCCTCCAGCCCCTAAGGTCACCCCACGCACACCTGTCCCGCCTCCGGCCAACACACCCTCCCCCACACAGTCTGTGCCTAGTCCCAGGCCTCAGCCCTGCCCCGCCCCTGCACCGGCCACGCCCAGCTCGCCAGCACCTACAGCCACTGTTGCCAGCCCTGCCGCCACAGCACAGGTGGGAGTCTGAAGCTTTGTTGTTTCTTACCTGTGCTCAATTTTCTTAAGTTGTTGTGCAGAACACACCTGATGATGATGACCTACGCATAGAGGGGCATTGGGCAGTGGATCGACTGGCTTTGGTTCTCTCGTCTCTATCTGTGTATCTCCCTCCCCTTCTATCTTTGCTCTCTGCTCTTTCCCTCCAAAGTCCAGAACATCTACTCATTCCCCCGTGATGGTTAAGATTATGAGATCTGAGGGTTTGGCACATGAATCAGAATAATGTGGGACTGTGAATCATGCATGTAAATGAGCTAAAACACTTCCTGTCTCCATCCAGGAGCCCCGCAAGCTCAGCTATGCCGAGGTGTGCCAGCGGCCCCCCAAGGATCCTCCTCCCGCCGCCCCCGCCCCAGCTCCCGCCGGCACCGCATCTGGCCAGCCGCTCCGCGAGCTACGTGTGAATAAAGCGGAGGAGTCGGGCTCCACCGGCGCCGCAGACAAGCAAGAGAGAACCCACGACAAGCAAGAGAGAACCCACGACAAGCAAGAGAGAACCCACGACAAGGAAGGGGGGTGGGAGTGCAAGGAGAGCCGACCGCCACGCGAACGTGACTCTCAAGGCTACTACCGCAGCAACGGCCCCAGAGGCAACGGGGGCCTCAAGTTTCGCGAACAGAGGCGCCCGCCCCCGGCCCGCCGCAACTCCCCCCAAGGCTACAGGCACACTGGCAAAGAGCAGAATATTCCACCGGTATCGCCAAAGTAAAAAAAAAAACAAAAAAACTTTATGAATGGAGAAAAAAAGCTGTATGACTATATACATGGATATATATAAATATATAAAAATGAATAACATAAAAGCAACAACATTACGGTAGCCACCTTCTCCCCTGGGACTCGTCCAAAGAAAAGCTTTTGAAAGACCGGGACGTCCAGGACTGACGGGCAAAGTGACATCTGAAGGAAGTGTGAACTCTGAAGGGCGATTTTGGAAATGAAACAAATCGGGTATTGGCCTCCAGAAAATGCTTAAAAAGATTTTTAAGTGGGTGCGATTTCTTTTTTTTCCTTCCCTTTTTTCTCCCGGAGGACATTTCATTCACGCTCTGCTCGGTGGGAGGTGGGAGGCTGGGACATGTACGTGGCCCTCTACCTTTTTGTTTCATTTTAAAGAATAGATGTGGTCTGCAAGGAACATATGCACTAAGAAGAAAAGAACATGCATATATGTCATGTACATATACAAAGATATCACTAACACGCAATGAGACATCAGTTTAGTTCTTTGTGTGCTTAGAGGTCTGCAAGAGTGACTGAACAGCGGACGCTTGTCTGCGAACGCGTCGGTAAGACATTTGATTGACGTGCTGCAGGCTTCTGCTGCACTCCTGAGATGAAACGGAAGATTTTGATTTTTTTTGTTTTTCTACATCAGAGGCTCAGAAGCGTCGTCCTCAAACCGGGCGGCGTCCTCCTCTAATGTATACGAATGAAATGTGTTCTATGGTGGTATTTTCGATCCTGGTTAACAGTTGGTTTAATGTGTCGCTCAGATTTCAGAGTAGTTGTTTGCCACAGTCAGATGGGTGGTTTTTGTTTGGGGTGTCCACTGGCCTGTCAGCCGCAGTGAGCCTGCTCGCCTGGTCCAAAGTTGTTCGTCGTGTTCAGTTTGATCTCTGTCTCTCTCTCTCTCTCTCTCTCTAAGCTGAAAAGTGTGACTCGAGTCTGTTTGCTCTCTGATGGATTCCGAACTTTGTCATGTTGATAATCAGTCAGGTTCTCTGTTTACATGTTTTGTTTTATTTTGGTTAGTTGGGTTGTGTTTTTTTTCCCCCCCGAGGAACAGGAAGTGTTTAGCTGTCAGCTGTGACTATGGAGTGCACCTGATGGGTTTAGGTGAGATTTGGCTTTTCTACATCAACACAGGATATCCAGGTTAAGCTTATCTGTGAAATGTTCTTATTAAGGGCATAGTGTCAAACGTAGGCGGAGTGCTGTTAGCTAAGGACGATAACTACATATATTTGGCGGCCGAATCATGGGCGTGTAAGTAAATTGGGTCATTTCCACGTGCTTTGTGCCAGCTGCCTGTGATCATAGTATGATAGGGTCAAGTTTTGAATTTTATTGACACGGTCTGCTAAATAATGTAGTCTTGGGACGTTTTTGCCCAGTTAAACTGGATTTTGAAGAAACTGTAGAGGTGTAGTTGCCTATGCTATATCGTTATAACCCGTCACTAGAAAACGTGTGTGGGAGAATGTAATTGTTGTAGTACTGAAATTTCAAGGGGAGGCTTTGGACCGCAGGTATCCAACAGATTGTTTTGTGCTTTTAGGGTGAGTTTGCTGTTTTCTTTCTCTTTTTTCTTTTTTTTTAAATTTGAATTTTTTTTTTCTTTTTGACTTAGAATTCTCAGTTTGACTCACTGTATGTATTGCTTTTTAAATTTATTTATTTTAATTCTTATGCGCTGAACGCTTTTCTCCCAATCTTGGTAGGCTGGTTTCCCCAAAGTTGTGTGAAATCGCATTGGCAAACTAAAATCACACATGACGTTTCTATAATCTCTGAGATTTGTCGGCTGAGCGAATACTCCATGCATTGACTTCGGGTTTAGCAATGCAGTAAAAGAGTAACCAATCACTGGCGCCCTTTGTTTTTCATTAATGAGTATGAGCAGCTAGTGATTTAGTGTAATAAAATAAATGCACTAACTTCTTTTTAAAGAATCTCACTCATGAATAATGTGAAATCATTTAAGAAGCATATGGTTGATGTTGACAGGCTTGCAAAAACCTTCAGGAATTGCTTTCTCCCCCCCCTCCCCTTTCCACATGTTTGGGTTCTTTTTTTCTGTTAATTTGGGTTGGGGTGGCTGACGAAACTATAGTAATGGATCAACCAAGTGTTTGAGACACAATCCTAGAACTGTATGACATGTCACCAAAAATAAATTATTTTGATTTGGCTCCCCAGTGTCCTTGTTCCTTCATTTTCTGTTTATACACACAATGGGAAATGTGATGTACAGCTGCCACTAAGTTTTTTTGCCTGTCCAATTTCCAATTTGTCAAACCGAAACTTGCATGAGAAAGCATCAACTCTTCACTTTAACAACGCTTGAAGCAGCAACTTCCTTCCATAATACCAAATATAAATGTCAAGAGATTTTCTTTGCCTTGTTTGTGTTGTCAGTAAACATTTATAATTCACCTGTAATCCAGTTTATTGTGTGAAATGTACCAAAGTATTCTTACTGAACAGATTCTCTTATGATGGGTGAATGAATACTAAGTTAATTCACAAAAACGTGTAAAACGGAAGGGAAGAACTTTTAAATGCATAATAAAAACTGATGCTCCGTTCGAGTGACGTTAGAGTTATTCCAATTTGAAAATTACAATCGACACGATGTGTAGAGTAGCAGCTCTTTCCCCAGCAGCGCCCCCCTGTGGACAGCAAGGTGAAATTCGTCATTGCTTACAAGAAAGGTTGTGGGTTCCAAACCTGTGCAGCTGCTTACCACGACTTATTTCTGCTTTATCATTTTAATTTGAATTCTTACAGATTTTGAGGCAATTCCCAGATTTCCAATGTTAGTCCACTCCTCACCGTTGGTCTAAGCTCCATTCTGCACATTTAGTTAGATGTGTTTGTTATCGTTTAAGGTGATAAATGACTTATCTCTAATTGCTGACGTTACAGTGTTAACCCCTCCCGGTATGTGACTTGAACGCGGCACACATGTCCAGCTGATCGTGGATATAAGCGGAAGGTATTTGCGGCATGTCCGCTGCGATCTATGCCTATATTAGGAAACTTTAAACACTCGACAAACATTCATCTTTCATTTGGATAACTGGTTATTAAAGATTTAACATGCATTTGTTATGTTATCGTAGGAACAAGTACACATTTGAAACGTACGGGTGTACGGGCTGATAAGCGGGCGAAGGGCGTGGCTGCGTGACCGTGACGTCGCTGTGTTTATGTCAAACCAGCAGCTAACAGTCACAACACGGTCATCTGTCACACATCAAACCGGACACTACACACGGTACGTCTCACATCGAACGTCTCGCTGCCCGGTGTAAAGCGCACATTTAACGCGTTGACACTGATTAACATGCATATTATGAGTTCTTATTGTTTCTGAGTGTCGAGCGTTCCTCGCATCTCCAGGCTAACCTTAGCATGCTAGCTAAGTGCTAACCCTACCAGCTGCTGTGAGGATGTAGCCTTGTAGCCGTGTAGCTTTGCCCGGAGCCCGGAGCCGAATGTTGCCGAACCGGGCGTCTCCTCTGTCCGGTTATGTGTCTAAGCGCTCACCCGGTTAACGTCGAGCTTTGTTGTTGTGGTGTTTGTTTAGGAGCGGAGCGGCTTTTCTGATACGAGTCTTCAGTGAGTGTGCAGCTTCATGCAGCCGCGCTGATCTGTAAACAGACAGCAGAAGTGAAACCACAGAAGAATAAGCTTCATTTCTCCCATCGACAGCGGAACAAGCGCTTTATAGAGAGCATAGTTAGTGTGTCTGTCACCTGGAAATGATGGAGCAGGAAAACAAACAATAGAGATTCTTGATTATACATGTCAAAGACTCTGTTGTTCCAATTGGCCCAACCTGGTTTGAAAGTTATGTCCAAGTTTGAAACAAGAACATGTCTAATCAACCACAAACTCTTACATATCCTCCATAATATTAAGTCTAAACTGCTCACTTTACATTATTCCCAAATCAAAGATGTCATCAATAATCTTCCCTTTGTTTTGCAGCTTTTCTTGACCCAGGTGTGTGTGTGTGTGTGTGTGTGTGTCCTGTGGTGTCGCCCCTGCCTGGGTGCCATGTTCTTCTGTTCCCATGAGCTCTAGTATGTGGTACATCATGCAAAGCATTCAGAGTAAATACTCCCTGTCTGAGCGGCTCATCCGCACCATCGCAGCCATCCGCTCCTTCCCACACGACAACGTTGAAGATCTGATCCGTAAGGTGAGTGTGTGTGTGTGTGTGATCGCCTCCCAGCTGACGTCAGCCGAATGATATGATTGTCTTGAGTTGTGTTGACATCTTTCCCATCTTATCCACGGGCTTTAGGGAGCCGATGTGAACCGGATGCACGGCACACTGAAGCCTCTGCACTGTGCCTGTATGGTGGCTGATGCTGACTGTGTGGAGCTCCTGCTGGAAAAGGGAGCTGAGGTAGGACACACACACACACACTGAAGAAATGTAACTATTTCAGTACCATACCAGGTGTTGCAAACTGTGTTGTTGTGTGTTTCTGAGCTTAGTGAGATTTAAGAGTGGAACACCAGAATGAGCCAAATCAAACTTAAACAGTAAACAAACCTGGAATGATTTCTCTCATCACACTTCACAGTATTCTTTGATAATGTCAGACTGTAACGTGTTTTCTGTGGTGGACCTTCTCAACCCTAAAGCTCCTTCTGTCCCCTGTCAGGTGAACGCTTTAGATGGATATAACCGCACAGCTCTGCACTATGCAGCAGAGAAGGATGAGAGTTGTGTGGAGTTGTTGTTGGAGTATGGGGCTCTGCCAAATGCCCTGGATGGCAACAAAGACACTCCACTCCACTGGGCCGCCTTCAAAGATAACCCAGAGTGTGTGAGGGCTCTGCTGGAGAGCGGAGCCTGTCCCAACGCCCGTGACTACAACAATGACACGCCTCTGAGCTGGGCAGCCATGAAAGGCAACCTGGAGAGCGTCAAAGTGCTATTAGACTACGGAGCCCAGGTCCACGTGACCAACCTGAAGGGTCAGACCCCTATCTCCCGACTGGTTGCCCTGCTGGCCCGGGGTTTAGGCACAGAACAGGAGGAGGAGTGCCTGGAGCTGTTGTGCCGGGCGGCGGGGCAGTTTGAGATCCGACGGGCTGACGGCACGCTTCCCAGGGAGCTGAGCAAAGACCCTCAGCTGCTGGCCAGGCTGACCAGCATGGTGTCTCAGGCTCCCACACTTCGCTCTCTGGCACGCTGCGCCGTCCGCCAGAGTCTGGGGGTCCAGTTCCTCCCCACTGCTGTGAAAGAGCTTCCTTTACCAGAGACCATCAAAGACTATCTACTGCTTAGAGACTGAATTCATCAAACCACAAACCTCACTGGCTGATTGTTACAAAGCTCATCACTCAAGTCTCTCACTGAGTTAGGAGATATTATCAGACTGTGGCCTTCTTTATTCTCGCCTTCTTGGAATTTAGGTCAGATTGCAGCACCAGTCCCTTCCTTTCAACACATGACACATGACATAGTGTAAGTCTGTCAGGATCCATATAGAATCGATGAGTGTCCAAAATTTGATGTCAACATTTTTTTATTCTTCTATGCAAAATTTACAAGACTGGTTGGTAATTACAAAACAAATTCAATAACATGAGAGAAAATAATATATTCTTTATCCCACACATGTCTGAAAGACTATCAAAACATTTTTGGAATCATTTTATTTTTAAATTGTGTTTAAATGTCGTCCAGCCTGACACAGGAAGGCCACCTCTGATGATTCAGATCTCACAGTGCGATGATTTACCAACTGAGCGGCTTTGAGCAGTCGAGTCTTTTCTCAGCGACTTCCCATAAACTCCAAACTCCTCAATAAAGTCAATTTTGCAAATCCAAAGACAAAATGCACTTCGACCATGTAGTAATACAAAAGATTGTGCCAGATGGGAACAGTTTGATTTGCTGTGTAGAACTAACAAAAAATGTCAACTAACCATCACTTTTAGAATAAATTGATAGCCTTTGCTTCCATCTAGTCCTCTGAAAGTGTAACGCTAATAAGATGATGTCAGTAAGCCTGCTGTCATATGGGATTTAGTATTTATTTGGGATTCATTTTAATGAAAGTGCAGTTGCCAAGCAAGATGACTGGCTTGTACACGTGTTCAGTCCTGAGGTGCAAACTATTGTTCATGTTAAAGGATGTTCACTGATTCAGTGTTTTTTGCAGCATATGTTTAATAATAACTTTATTTTAAACTCGATGTTTAATTGTTAGAACCCATGGAACGGCATGATTACTAAGTTTGTGTCCTTTAAAACATTAACTGAAAAAGCTTCTGAAAATGTACTTTTGTTTGTTTAAACCATTTCTGTGCTTGGTTTTCTTTTCCTGTTCTGTGGATGTATTCATGTATAAAACCCTCTTACATTCTATCTTTAGTGGCCTTAATTCTGTGTACATTCTTCTTTGTCAGCTTCCTGAAAGTGAATGCATTGTGGATAGAAAAACATAATTGCTATAGTTCCTATTAAGCGGTGAGATGATTGACAGCAACGACACATTTACTGAGTTACGTATTCATACATTGGTAAGGCCCATCATGCAGTTCCCAAATGAACCACTAGAGGTCTCACCAGTCTTCTCTGTGAACCCATTTAACTCCGTAAAGGAATCGGTTTCTTCCTTGTAAACATGGTTTGTAAAATAGAGGAAGATGAACTTCTCAGGAATTCTTTTATTGCCTTTACAACCCTTTGGTAGGTCATATCACTTATTTACCAGAGAGGACATTTAACAAAGAGCTCAACATATCTTGTGTATACAATTAGTAAGGCGTTTTTGTCTTGTCGTTTGTTATCTTACTTTTTACTTTGGTCTGTTTTATGTCTCTTGCTGCAGGTTTCCATGTTCTTCCACAGACAGGACGTCCACTTCCAGAAAGAGAGAGCAGGTTGAGAATATCAGGAAGGAAACCAAAGCAAAGGCTGAAAGAGACCCCCCTTATTTCCATTGTTCATTCCTTCATTTCTGAATTGTTCCCCTCTCGTGTGAAGTGTTTTATTGGCAGTTGTGCTGATATGGATTATTTTTAAAAAAGGAGGAAGAGAAACACGATCTTAAACATCTGGAAAAAGACAGAAGTGCACAGTAATAACTGCATGTTACTGTATGTCGTCTTCTTGCACAACATCCAACATAGCTGTGATAGTATGGGCTATGTAGATTAAAGTTAGGAGCAGATAGAAACATGTTAATGATCATTCTGTATCATTATTCCACAACTGATAGGATAAATGTTTAAATCAATCCTCTGATCCTCTGAAAGGAGAAGGGCAGCACACTTAAACTACATGTCTGTAACTACTGTAGTTAGAGGGTGCATGTTGTGTGAGTGTGTGTGTGTGTGTGTGTGTGTATGTGTGTGTATAAGCATGTGTTGGTTCAGCAATGCAACAAGCAACAAACCTCCTACCGCCGCCAAACCTGCAGAAACACTGTTCATGTGCACAGGATGCTCCTCATGTCATTTACATTTGATTTGATATTTTATTAGCAAAAAACGAATAATTCAAATTATAACCTAGTTGTTAATGACATCACCATCAGGATTCATGTCAGTGTTGTAAATGGCATCACCAAAATGCTTTTCATGGCCTTTTCTGTGTGGAACTGCTGCAGGAACGATAGTGGGAAAGTATGAGTCCTTACCTGTGGCCTCAGTTAGATCCAATGATTGATCAGCCTCATTCTCTGATGATTCTTCTCATGCAGTAAAAGCTGAATGGACCATGTTACTTTAGAAGAATGTTTAAATATAACATAGTAATTAGATTGTACCATAGTAGACACATGCCACTACAGTGGACACCATGTAATAACAGATGATAATGGGGAGGAAAAAGAATAATTATAAATGATACAGTAATATGTTGGCAAATAGTACAATGTAATTACTGTTTCCTTTATAAACATGTTTCTAAAGCCCCATTATCAGTGTGTTGACATGGCGTCCAGTGTGGTGGGTATGTGTGTCTTATTTCAAACCACCATCTGAATGATCTAAAATGCTGCGAGGACGATTGCCAGAGTAGAAGAAGGCTGACCGGGTCACTGGAGCTGCTTCACCCCACAGGTAATTGTTTCCTGTTAAGGTGTTAGTACTATATCAGCATTATGTCTTTCATTAAACTTTGTTGAACACTACCTTTCAGTTGTCATCCCTCGTATATGTTTTCACATAAATCCAATATAAAATCCACGCAGATCGTATATTGTCGTTGAACATTAACAATAACACAATAAACAATAAACACTTTACACCTTTACACTAACTGCCTCCATCAGCATGATGTCCATCTCATGTTTACAATCTCGTTTATCAGGTAAAGGCTTTGAAGAGAGCCAGTTGTTGAACAGATCCAGACAGAAGGATGAAAACCTCAGAAAGGTCTGAACTGCAAGTCACAATCGTACTTATATCAATTACTGAACTCACCCTGCTAGATATTTGTTAATCTGTGGACGTTTGAGACCTCACAGTTTTTCCTTCGCCTATAATTTAAATTCTACTACAAGTTGAAGAGTTTTGAATCAGTTTTTGAATTGAAAGATGGGCTAATTTTTTAAAAAGACGAGAAAACACCAAAGTGATCTTAAGCCAGTATAACAAGTCTTTTGATACTGATACGCTCACTGACGTGGAAGTCTCGCGATATTTCGACGTTGAGGGGAGTGTCAAATTCCAAGGGAGAGCAGAGAGAGGGGAGCGTAGAGAGGGGCGCAAAGGTGAGTTTGTAAACACTTTATTACCCTTTAAATCCATCGCTAACAGAAAGATCCTTCTATATTATGACAGAGCGGCCCTCGGCACGGCGGTTTTCAATGTTTGCTACCATTATAATCGACCCTTAAATCAATTGTCAAAACTGTTGTGGCAGTTCCAGCGTCTCATTCGGACTCACTGGCTCGCGCTGCACTAGTCTCAGCCCGCTAACTCACTTAGCTTTTTCGCTCTTAGCTTTGGCGCTCACGACCGCCTGCAAAGTCTTTATAAACGTTCATTTCAGATACAACCTAACCAATGCTTTTGCTTTCAGCGCTTAAAGTGGTAATACGGCTGTTATTACACATATTCAGTGTGTACTCGGCCTGTTGTGAATGCTAGCCACACCAGCTAGCCATCAGTTTTTCGTGGATACAGAAAATGTTAATTTGGGTGTTTGACCAATGAGAACGCGCGAGCTGATGTTACTGACAGCGGCCGGAGCGTCACTAACGCTGATGTTGTCGATTGACGGGCGTCGTAACCAATCGCAGTAGAGAATAGGCGGTCTTGTTACGGGAAAAGGCGGGGCTAAGGCCGTCCGTGCGTAGCCAGGAGGTAATGGTGGCTAACAGACAAACTTTTTCAAGCCAGACAACGTTGTCCGTGAGAGGGAACTAATATTAGCGAGACTGGTGGCTCTCAGTTCGACGCCGACATCTCGTACGAGTCCAAACAGCCCCGTTACACATATTTATCTGTGTTGTTTTGATGGTAGAATCTGCTGTGGTGGTAATCAGGGTTTGGAAGCAGATCAGCAGCAGTGCTTTCAGTCTCAAGTCATAATGATATCCATAGTATTGCAATGTGAGCTGGCGAACGCCCCAGGATCTGCATCCCCATGCATGTCAACACCTTCATCTGGAATGTAGGTCATGTTTGTGGCTAAGATGTACCTCATTCTATCACGTAGAGCATTGATACATAAGAGGAAACCAGTGGAAGCCTGTTCTGGGAACCCCAACATCTTCTATTTTCATTAATTATTTTGCAGTGTATGTAATAGGCATGTAGTTATTCATATATATTTTTGGAGATACATATTTTAAAGTGCCACGCTTTAGAGTAAATTTCATGTTTTAATGTACTGTGTGTGTTGAAGATATTTGCTAAAATTTCTTGTGACTTCAATTTGTTGCAATATTGAATCTATTGATAGTTTTTATCATCTTCATAAATCATTTAGTGCGTAAATTGTAATGAAATAGTGACAAATTCCCTTCATAAGTGGGTTCAATTTGTCAACTTCAACTAGTTGATCTTCTCTGATAGCAGTTAAAAAGCGCATAGGGGTTCAATACTCTGAGATAGGAAACAAGTAAAAATAGATCACATTCTGTCTGTTATTCAATAATCCCAAATAGTTACAGCACCAAATCTCAGTTATTTAGCACCTGGCAGTGATTTGATTCGAGAAAGTTTCCCTGGGTCCATTCTGCTTTGTTCTGGGTCGTCTCCTCCGCCTGTATGGATTCAACATTGTTATGCCGTTATGCAGGCCTGGATATAGGATTTCATTTGTTCCATTTACCAAATCTCAAGTTCGCTTTGCTAACATAAATACATATTGGCTGCTGCACACACACACACACCCAGCTGCAGCCTGGATCCCCTCCTGTCTGCAGAGCTCACAGCCCATGCTCACCAACTCCTCACCTGTGATCCAGCAAATACCAACACCCCTCACTTGACCAGCCATTAACTTCTCTCTGAACCTCTCCCTTTCTTTTTCTTTCTTTCTTTCTTTCTTTCTTTCTTTCTTTCTTTCTTTCTTTCTCTCTCTCTCTCTCTCTCTCTCTCTCTCTCTCTCTCTCTCTCTCTCTCTCTCTCTCTCTCTCTCTCTCTCTCTCTCCCCCTCCCTCCCCTCTTTTTCTTGTCGCGGGGTCTCCCCTACCCTCTGGCAATTCAAGCCTCAGATTCCAGAGTCACGGCTGCAGCTCGAGCTATTAATACGGTTTGTTTAGTCAGTTTCCTAGCAGGCTGCATCAAACACTGGGTGGCTGTGGCCGATTATAGCCGGGACCCGTTCCCCTACACCTGCTGAGTCTGAGAAATCCAAGTTAACGGCGAGACTTTGCCCGCAGCTCAGTGAGACAGAGACAGACAAGAATTAGGGCACTTCGATGGCTGCCATGTCACTTTGGATGAAAGGAGGCGAAAATAGGTTGACTTGGATATCCATGGCTGTAATGAATATGAGCAGTGTGCATGAGGGCTAATGTAGCTGGCAGACTGAATGATTGTTCCCCCCATACTGTATGAAGCAAAGCTGAGTCACATTACAGGGTGCAGTAAAGTTTTACGCTGTTTACAATCAACTCAATATTTACTCTCAATGTGGCACACATGACAATCAAAGCCCTAAGTAAACATGGTCAACTTGCTCCTGTGTGTTTACCTAAGATTAGCAGAGGATTACTGATAGCTCTGCAGATTTGTAAAGACGTCCTCTAAGATTGACTGTCTCACTATAAGGCAAAGCAGTAGATGGCAAAGGAAGGACCTGGACGCATCTGTTTTAATCAGCCTAAGATATTGGTTGGGACAGCTATGAAAATAAATGGTATTTTCCAGCCTTGTCATCTGGAATTTATGGTGGACTTCCCACAAAATCAAATCCCAAAATTCATGTCGGTGCCAGGCAGCCAAGTTAACGTCCAGCACGTCTTTAGTGAGATGTAAACTCTTGAGATCTGTTCCCACTTCTCACGCCAGATGTGTCCATTTCCTCACACAGTCCACACCCTCGCTACAACGAGCTCGACCCAGTATCTCGTTTGCAGACACATCTCTGCCCAAATAGACTCAGCGGGTTGGAAGCACTCTGTTAGGGCCCTGGCACCGACCTGTTGCCTTCCTCCAGAGCTTGGGAGGTCTGCAAGAAAGGAGACCACTCCGCTTCATCTGCTGTTTGATCTGCACAGGACAGGCAAACAAGACGCAGCCCCCTTTCTTCATAAAGACGTAGGGCTGAGAGACACAACAGTTAGGCTCTGTTTCAGGCCCAGCGTCATGGGAGAGCATCCTATTCCAGAGCAGGGCTTCAGTAATCATGTGTTGGCTCAGGGGCAGCTGTCCTCGGCAGACGGAGGAACGGAGGGAAGGTTGGAGGAAAATATACTGACTTCAACACTGGGAAAACTTTCAGACATTTATGCCGTGCCAACATAATGAATAATCTGTCCCACTCAAAAATGTTCGGGGTACACGCTCAAAGCATGTCGCGGGTACAACAGAGGTTAGCAGCTATGTAGTTAGGCTGTCATACACCATATAGGACATATGATGCACCAAAGGCATGTTTCTAATGAAGACAACTAATAAATACAGATATAAAGGCTGGGTGGGCCTTTGAGTCATGAACAAGGGATTTGCAATGGACTAACTCTTTGAGTCATGAACAAGGGATTTGCAATGGACTAACTCACTATTTAGTGTTGCAGCTGTCCGTAGCTTTTGTTGTTTGTAGTAAAGTGTCTCTTGTTGTGTACATAGCTGAGACCTTGATGCATGTTGGGGGCTGCTGTCCTGTCAGCAGCGCAGCATTGTGTAATAGTCTAGTGTTTAAAACCAACCAAGACCAAGTTCTTTTTCCTTAACTTTCTTATTTACGTCCATGAGTCGTGCCCGTCCGTCTGGGACAAGCTGTTGGGTTTGGTGCAGCGTGGAGGGGAGCTGTGGATGGGGTGGGTGTGGCTCAGGAGGGTTCATTTTCCCCTTTTATAGATTGTGGCTGAACAAAGGAGCAGCGAGGCTGGGCCGTATCGTAGTTTGTGTTACTTTAGCGCCAGACACAAAAGGAGAAAACCAAACAATGACATGTGCATGATGAACTCTGTCAACAGCAGCAGCTCGTTTGAGGGAGATGGTATTTGGCTTTTACAGGCCTGAGAGATGAACCGTCTGTCCCTCTGCTCTCCTAATGGAATGTGTTTACTTGAGATACACCAATAAACAAATACAGAAGATTTGGACAAAGGCAGAATCACCCATCCTTCATAACATATAAAGGAGCAGAAGAGTGCATGCACCACATCATTCAGAGCTATTAACATTTCTCCTCGTTTCATAAAAGACTTCTTCTGCGTCTTATTCCAGGCCCAGGATTTCACTTTCATCACTAATGAGAGCTTTTCCAGAGCTCAACAATGTATTAGTGATCTGAGCCAACAGCACATACTTGGTCTTATTAACAGATTTCCTAAACTTGGCAATTGTGCGTTCCTGGTTCTATTTTAACATTTACCACAGAGTGTTTGTGAATCTTAATGGCACCAGAATAAAGCAGTTATTACTTATTAGTTAGGATTCATCCCTGTTCACCTCAGCAACCAGAACACCAAGGTACAGCAGGTAGGCGTGTCCATATTGATTCATGTCATGTGATTAGAGTGTAAATGCCTGTTTGATTTTATGGAGGTGTTATTGTTAAGAGAAACCATTTCCTGTTCTGTGTTTAGTTAAGTGATTCTGCAGTAACAAAGATATCTATGGTCTACTGTATCTCACTCTTTCAGCCAATCTGCACACTGATTTAAAAAAGTCAGTCAATCGGTTTTAACCGGAACAAGCAGAAGGGACGGTGGCACGTCAGCGGGAAAGTGTCTGTTTCATTCCTCCGATCCCAAAGTGGGTGAAGCTGATTGAAAGGAGAGATTGTTTTCAGGGGCAAGAGAGAAAGAGAAACATGAATCAAGCAGCCCGGTAGATAGACAGACAGATAGACAGAGAGACAGATAGATAGGGAGACAGATAGATAGACCGGATGGACGGCACATGAAGGGAGCAGGTTGCGAGTTGCTGGAGAGGTGAAGAAGGGGAGTGGTAATGAGAGAAGGAGGGAGGGATGAGGCAGATATCTTTGTGTACGCGGCAGCTGTGCTCCTCTCTGCCAGTGCTGCTCATTGGCCCAGCAGACGCCCCCCTGTGTGAAGGAAATATCACCAGGGGAACTTTGTCTCGCTGCCTCTATGCGTGTTTCCCTCTTTGCCAGGGTTATTTTTAAATAGCATTCAGCTTCCTGCTCCAACTTGGAGCCACAGCATCACTGCTTTGTTGATCTCAAACACTGCCAATTGACAAATCAAGAGAAAGCCACAGCAATGTTTTCTTCTTCTCCTCTCCAGCAGTTACATTGCAGGCTCTTCACAAAAATGGGGGACGACCGACCTTTTGTGTGCAGCGCTCTTGGCTGTGGACAGGTAAGAGCTCTCCTCCCTTCTCCTGGGCTTCAGGTGTGTGTGTGTGTGTGTGACATTGGGATTTCTTTGTCTTCATGATTTTCTCATTATTTGTGTTGTCACTCATGAACATTTAAGCATGGAAGACAATTTAAAACTTCTTAAAAGGACCTATTCTTGATATGTTTGATGATAGAACTTCTCTGGTGTAAAGAGAAGACTCTTGGTTGGCCGCCACACAAAGCGTACAAGCGTAATCTAAGGCGCTGTGATTTATGCTTGACACTCTGATCATCCCAGCCTTAGCGCCGTAGCTAGCGTGCTGTCTTGTGAGACAATGCTGTCTCCTTTCAGCGGTGACTCATTGGCAGCTCCAGTGAGTAATCAGTGCACAGTTATTGTTTCAACCTGTCACTGCTGGCTTGTAGTGCCTGCAGACACAGGTTTGAGCCGTAGGAGTGACTCAGCTGAGTGCCTGCTCCGCTCTCACATGCCTGTAACGTGCTGCACTGTGGGGGTCCGGCTTCATATCACTGCTAATTAACAAACATGTGTTTTCCGTCTGAGTGTTGTCTGATACTATGCGCGTGTTTGGGTGTGTGAGTCTGAGGGGAGTAATTGGGCACACGCGGCTGCTCTGTGTGTGTGTTTAGGAGGAGGAAAGTCTTCATGTGGTTGAGGAACATTTGTGATTCGTGAGACCGCTTCATTTTCTGCTGAAGCAAGATCTAATGTGTGTTAGTTTGGCTTTGGAAAAATCATGTCCAGCACTTAAACAGGCATCTTTCCACTGGATAAATGATGTTCTGCCTCACACACACACACACACACACACACAGCATGTGGACCCACAGGGACCTCTGCCCTGTTTCATGCTCCGTCAAAAACATGCTGTAAGTTTAGTCAGAAGAGTTAAAGCTCTGTAAACACGTGGGGGCTTTTCAAGGCAAAGTGACAGTCCATGTGTGTGTTGGTTCAATACCTGAGTCTGTGGCTGCCTGCCCAGCTGTGTGTGTGTGTGTGTGTGTGTGTATCAGACTGTGGTATAAACAGTGTCATCCTACTACAAGTTTGGGTGTGTTTTTGATGTCACAACACAGTCTGTGCCAGTGTAGGGACTCATACACACATTTGAGCTGTTTTATGTCTCTTCTTATAAATCCTCCTTTTGTTAAAGTGCAGATTTAGATAGAGAAGTTCTGTCACAAGCGTGTGTGTGCCTTAAGTCCAAACGTTGTCTGTTTACTGCTGCCATTTGCAAGCCACAGTTGTCTACCAGGAAAATCTGAATCATGCCCATAATAGAATGAGGATGATTGACTCCTGGCTTCAGACGAGCTTTTCCTTTTACCAAATTAACAACAACAACAGCCCCCCATTATGAGATGCCCAGGATTTGCTGTGTAGGGAGGCGTAATCCTAGCTGCCCGTATATCATAGGGGCAGATTAGTTGTAGATAGTTTCCTCCACCTTCCTCAGAGGAGAGAGAGAGAGAGAGACGAGTGAGACATGCAGTTGTATTGGTGATGCTGCCTGGTGGGGCTAAAAATAAGGCCCCTGACACTTGACTGTGTTTCCACTTCACTCTCTCACTACTGAACCCACGGCTGCCAAGCGGTACCCTAAAATAGGCCGCAGCAAATTTTGAATAGGCCAGCAGCAGAGCCAAGTTTCTTCCTCCTACGCTGCCGCTGCCTGGTTCACCTTAGCACTTCTCTAAAGACGAGGTTCTAATCCCAGTTTGTGTCGGATGGCGGCAGGAGCACTCCAGACAGTCCAGCTGCTCGGTGTCACACAGACTGTAGCTTCAACCAAGGATGCCCCATAATATACACCAATTACTTTAACAACAGATCCATCTTCTATAAGAACACTGCGGTTGCATTTTCAGCGTGGTTCTGTTGTGTCGGCTCGTTCCATGCCAGCACTTTCTCTCTCCTTTCTTACCATTTGTTCTGCACATATCAGCTCTGTTTCCTCTCTCCTAGTTAATTCTACTCAGGATATTTGAGAGTTTGTCCTGCAGCTGTAACAAGCCCATCTAGGGATTTAAGACACTACAGATACACTTCTCTTTGTGTTCTGTCACATAATGGCACAGTATAGTCTTGCTGTGTTCGGCTGCATCTTCAGGAGATTGCCTGCTGTGATTGTGTGCAACGTGATCTGTGTGTTACAGCACTGTAGGCAGCATCTTCAGGTCACTGGGGCAAGAACACAATCACCTGTAGGCTGATTTTCATAATGACATGTTCTGTCTCCTTGTTCACTCTTTCCAGAGGTTTACCAACGAGGACCACTTGGCCGTTCACAAACACAAGCATGAGATGACTCTGAAGTTTGGACCAGCCAGGACCGACTCGGTCATAATCGCAGGTACTCTTCCTCAGAGGCAGACGCTCTGTTTCTCCTCCTCCCTCAGTATTCCTCACTAGCATTCAAAGACACAAAGACACATGTGTGAGATGGGTTTCTATATTAAATACCAAGTGTGAAATTGTTACCTTGAATAGCTCTGCTTTATTCTCCCCTGCCAGATCAGACACCTACTCCTACCCGCTTCCTAAAGAACTGTGAGGAGGTCGGTCTGTTCAATGAGCTGGCCAGCTCCTTCGAACAGGAGGAAGAGGAGAAGCGGGCCAAGAACCCTGTAAGCAACAGTTGGGCTTTCTAAGTATTAATGTGAATAACACAAGGGCAATTTCTGCAATGAGTCCGTGAGGGGACAAATAACTTTCCTGGCCAGCTCCAGCTGTTGATGCAGTGAGAAACACAATCCTTTCATTCCTCACAAGAATCCTGCAGTGGTGGAATGTGAATGTATTCCTCCAACGCAGTGAATTACTTTGCTAATGTAATGATAGAATGTAAGCAAATCTACATGTTGGGTTTATTTAAAGTGACTGTCTGGTTTCATTGCAATACAGATTGGGCATTGTGGGTATTTAGTTTCCCTACAGCAGCAGTCAACAAAGTGTATTTCCTTCCTTTCCCTCCATCGGTGTGAACCTGACCTCTGCCTGTGTCTTTGTCCTTCCTCAGCTGCCGGCTCCCAACTCCGTGGCTCTGGACATGAGTGTGCAGACGCCATCGGATATGAAGGTGAAGAAGGAGGCTCCTGTGGAAGTGGACTCCTCTCCACCGGACAGCCCCGACTCTGTCTCTGCCAAGTCAGAAAGCATCAGAGAGCCTCTGGTGAAAGTAAAGGTATGACAGAGAGGCAGAGCGGAGGTCACTGATTAGCTTTATGGACGTGGGGACGGGGGGCTCAGGATTACATTCAGTGCTTTGGTTCAGTCTTATACTGAACATATCAGCCTTTTGTATTCTCATCCTTTCTGTGGGTTGAATGCATAATTGTGTCTATATTTATAAGTGGGCGCTGCGTGGGACAGCTTTATATAACTTAGCACCATCTTATCTCCCCAGGACATACCACCCAGGAGCTCAGCCCCCACCCCCACTATAGTGCGTCCAGGTTCTCTCCCACTCCACCTGGGCTTTGATGCCCTTCAGCCCACCATGCCTTCTCCCACCTCTGTCATCACACAGACTCCACCCTCCAACCGCACCCTGGGGTGAGTGAAGCTCTCAGGCTTTCTACACTGACCGACCACCTCTTACATCTGAATGAAGTAATCCCCCTCTTGTCTTTGCTGTCTTGTCCAGCTCACCAACCAGTCACTACCCCATGATGATGTTCCCCACTGGTCAGGCGTTGCCGGTGCTCCCTGGTCCCATGCATATACCGTCTGTCATTAATGTAAGACAGACAGCCGCACCAAATACTCTGAATATCTTTTCTTTACCATAGAAGTTGTTTAACGTTGCTAATAACTGCGTATCTGTTCTCCAGCTGGCCCGGCCCATGTGCATGGTGCCCAACATTCCTGGGATCCCTGGTCCTCCTCTGGGAGGCAGCAGCAGCGGCTCCAGCTCCCCCTCTGGCTACAGCATCCACTCAGAGGCCAGGATGGTGAGCACCAGATTACTTCTCCATTTCCATCTCTTTATCTTTGTCCCCATGCTCGCCCCTGCAGACATCCTTTGTTCCGCCTGATTCTGTTCTTTGTGTGACTGTTTACTGCAGTTTCTCAGTGTTATTTATGTGACTGTTAACACGCAGCCACACCGACTTCTATCAGCCCGTTATGGGACTTCAATATTTGCACAGAGAAACCAGAACAAAGGAGAATCCTGAACATAAAGCTTAGATACTGATGTGGGTGGTATTGTTCTCATGTAGCGTCTGAAGGCTGCCCTGTCCCAGCAGAGCCCCTCAGGATACAGCATGGGGGGCATGGCGATGGGCGGCAGCCCCATGGTCCCCCAGAAGCCCGAGCAGAGCCAACTTCTAGTGCAACAACCAGACGCTCAGTCACCTGCACAGCCTCAGGTGTGTAGGACTTGACAGTAACTTATAGACTAACAAATAACTAAGAGTAACTAAACCACAACCTGTTTGACATCGTGTATATATGTATACAGTATACACACACACCACCTGTCAGTTAGAGAACATTTGGAGTGCACTGTGATGTATGACTAAAATAATGAAACCATGACTCAAACTTCCCCTTTTTCTGTCTTTGTTCCACCCTTCCTTGTTGTCTGTCTCTCTTTGACATCCGTTCCTCCCTTCTTCCTCTAGGTATCTCCAGCACAGCCTACTGGTGGGCGTCGGCGGCGGACGACAGACGATGACCCAGACGAGCGAAGGCAGCGCTTCCTTGAGAGAAACCGGGCCGCAGCCTCGCGCTGCAGACAGAAACGCAAAGTGTGGGTCAATTCCCTGGAGAAGAAGGCCGAGGAGCTTTGTTCCCTTAATGTCTCACTGTCGGTGAGTTGTCTTCACGAGTTTGGGCGAAGGGAAATGCAGTTATAGTGTGTATGCAGGGCAGTGGACTCGTCCTTCTGCATTAGTCACATCAGATGCACGCTGATAATAAAAACAAGTTACACAGCTGTACAGTATCTCTTCACTCACATCACAGCTTAACCATGTGTCAGTTTGTCTTTGTCCCAAGTGTTGAAAGCTTTTGCCTTGCTCCCGTCAGAATGAAGTGTCTCTCCTGCGTAACGAGGTGGCTCACCTGAAGCAGCTCCTCCTGGCCCATAAGGACTGTCCTGTGACCAACCTACAGAAGAAGACTGCCTATCTAGGTGAGCCTCACACAGCTATGCTCTGTCACTGAAACCTAGATCATGGAGTCAATGGGAGATTCTGAATTGATTTGTATGTATGATATATAATCAGTATTTATGCCAGCTGACATTTGTATCTGTCCCTTTGTGTTTAGCAGCAGAAGAGAGCATGAAAGACAACTCAGAGCCTACGGGCTCCCCTGCCCAGGTGATCCAGCACAGCTCCTTGGCCCCCAGCTTGGCAGGGCATAACGGTCTCAGTGCGAGGGCAGCAGCTGAGGCCATGGCTATGTCTGTTCTGGCAGGGATGGGACAGCAGCAGCGCTCTGAGAGTGGACCCTCTCACATTATCATGGCTGCACAGTCTCAGTCTGCTGCCAGATGATGAGAGATCCCACCACAGCTCAAACTTGGCTCACAGTCGTCACCCAGGGGTAGAAAAGAGCAGCAGGACTAACCTCCCCGTAAGAAAAGGTTCAAACTCCCAACCACTGGCCCTCCTCTCCCTCCTCTCCTTCCCCTGTGCTCCCTCCCCTGTGTTCTCTGCCCTGCCTGTGGAGCCATCATGCTGTGGCCTGGAGCTCAGCAGCAGCAGCCTTCTGGGAATGGACTGACACTTTTGAGAGAGCTTCCTGTTCACTTTGCCATAGACTACAGGGGCTGGACTCCAACCTCCCCCCTCCTTTCCCCCCCATGCTTCCCCTCTCATCTCCCCTCACCCTAAAAAGACTCCTGTCCAGACTGTAGGACTGCATCCCTATGAGTATACTGCCATAATGAACTCAGCAGGTGGAACGATCCACACATGTACACAGAAACACACACAGCAACACAACACAAACCTTCTCTATCAGATCAGACACCAAACTGCACACAGGGCTTCACACTGTTTCAGCAGGGAATAGTGCCTCACACACCTTGACTTCTTTGCCATACACACACCCACACACACCAACAGAGTGTGCCTCAGCATCCAGTCCTGACTCTAAAGCTGCTCCAGCTGTCTAGACTCCACTGACTCACACATTTAGATCTAAAATGCGTCTCCATTCTAAAATGGTTCCATCTCAAAGTGAACTCAACATGGACCCCCAAACTTTTACCTCATCCCTTTATGATAAACTTCATAAACTCTGTGTGTGTTTATTTATGTACATCAGAACACAGCAGGTTTCCTACTCATGGGTTATTAGCTCGTTTGTTAGCATGTTTCTATAAGGGTGAAATGTTCTTGATCGTATGTGCAGCTTCCTTTATGTTAGCCGGCACACCCTCTTATCTTAGATCACACAACCAACACACAACTGTTCCCTCTGAGTCACGCTCAGTTAGAGTCAGCGTCTCTGAGTGTTTCTGATGGTGTGAAGGGAATTCAACTCTCTCTCCTCGCCGTCTCCCGTTTCCTCTCAACCAGACAGTTTGGGTATTTATTAGTTTCTGAGTGGATGTTACTTCTATCTTACTGGAAACTATTCTGGTAAGTGTTTTCCTCTGTGTGGGCCTTGGACTTCTAGTGTAACTGTTATCTTCACACTTCACACAGGATGGTTGCACATCCTTGCTGCTTGCTGAAAGTTTGATGAACCCCCTTTTGTCTCTTTGCTCTTTACCAAAATGTAAACTAAGCCATAGTGACAACAAATCAGATCTCTGCAACCTCCAGAGACCCCCCTGGCCCCCTGGTCCTTCTTCTGAAGCAGGAAGTCAGTAATGGGACTGTTAGTTTGTGGTTGAGAGGTCACACTGCTTGTTAATTGCACTTACACACACACACACACACACACACACAGTCCCACATACTCTACTGTCTGATGATGTTTGCCTTAAGATCACATTTGTGCCTCTGACAGCCCCACTCAGAAAACAAGGCTTTGGAATGATTCATGATTTTAACCCACAGTGGCTTTGCGTTGTGGTACTTTGTTGCAGTACTTGTGTGTCATCTGGTGGAGAGACGAGGCAAAGACATCTTCACTGGTCAAAGCCAATGAATGGGAACATTCTTATCCCTCGAGTACAGGATCCCAAACTCTTCATCTTCTTCTCTACTTCATTTTCTGGTCTTGAAATATGCAATGTTATAACCAACAAACACACACACACAGTTTCTGTCTGAACACACAGGGGAGTGTCATCATGCACTAATGCTGCAGGTTCATTGTTGCTTTGTTCTTCTATTGGTGTTTTTTGAAGACCTCTTGTCCTTTTGGTTTCTCAGATGGTTCTCTTATCTGTACTGTACACACACATGGGATTTCACTTAGCAACTTGTTACAAGCAACCCTTCACAATAGACTGAAAGTCCTGTCCTACAGTCCCAATGGTGACCCTGGCCTTTAGTTGTTCCTTTGAGCTGGCGCTATATTTGTCTGGCAGTCCCTTATAGACGATTGTTCATATGAAATGAAAACTCAAACTATATCCAGCTTTCATGTTAGTCATTGTCATTGGCACTTTTTTCTTTTCTTTCTGTTATCTTTGAGTTGTGTGCTATTTTCAGCACCGTACAACTTCCTGTCATAAAGCTTCTATCTGATTGTACCGATGAGTATAGAAATGAATTTGTTTAACACGACTTTCTCTGTGTGTGTCCTCCGCCGAACAATGTTATTAGCCCTGCTTAAAAAAAAGGAGTTGTCCCCTTTTGTTTTATTTGGTAAGATGAACTGGGCCACGCCTTTTCTCTTCCCTGTCTAACTTATTTGTTTAATTGGTCAGATAACAATCACCCTCCCAGTCTTTGACATATTAACATGAATTAGAATTGTCATGAAAAGAGCAATTTATGGAAAAATGCAACAATATGAAAGTTGCAGACGGTGTATTAATGGTTTTTCACACTCCCGTTGTTGGACTGATAATTTCAAAAATTGTCGTTGTATTGTACATATGTGTACTATATGAATATATTTACTTTTCCATGCATGTCCAAGTGAAATACTATGAACACTTACAGTGCAGCAGTTTTAATTAAAGAAAGTACATCTTAATGGTCATCGTAGGGGTTTTCTTTTACTCCAGACTCACAACAGGAAATTGGACTGATTATTTTTTATATTTGTTGTTAATCACACGTAACAAATTGAAATGTTGTTGAATAAATAAAGATCATGTGGCAGCATGGATTTCTATCAAGTTGGCTCTAATGAGGTAAGATGATTAGAAAGACATTGCACTGTCTTGTTGTCTTGTTTATAGCTCTATGTTCCTTTTCTATACACGTCCACAGACAGCTGAGCAGAATCAACAGCAGATATTTACCATGCAACAGAATGCAGATGGACATTTAAACAAACACCCTGATTAAGATTTTCTGACACGCAACAGAGAAGATCTCACTGCCTGTTATAACTCGCTTACTGAGTCACTGTAGGAGTCAAGTCAGTGTCATCTGCAGTTGTGTTTGTGCTAAGTTTGTGCCTCTTTTGTCTGCTCTTAGTCAGACATTCAGAAAGTGTCTTGTCACTGCCTGTGAGGCTGTAGAGGCTCTATTTGTAATAATGTAACAGCAATATTGTATAGGTATAACCAAATTAACATGCTAAGATTCTGCTGTAGGCCACTATAGACTCAACCCACACCTCTTGATGTTACACATATGGATCTTAGAACTTGTTTATCTGCTATTTGAAACCTTTTATAGATCTACACTCAAGCGACTACATGTTTTAATGTTATTGTGCCCCATGAACCAACCAGCATCAGACACTATATTTGTTGTTTCCTTAGTTGTTATTTGTTCAAGAATAAGCGCTACAAAACACGACATTAAATGAAATTACAGGGACCATAAGCATACACATTTAGATACTACTACATACTACATACTACATACTACACACACAGAGGCCTCAAAGTGGTGCCTCGGTCTGGGACCATGCACATACACATGCTTACTCACCCTATAATTAACCCTGCTTCATATTACTGCTAAACCCTTACACATACACTATTAAGATCTATGAGGATATTACATTTCAACCAAATTGAAGTAATTCGACAGGGACTCCATTGATATCTGCAGGTCCTGTTGTAGTTCTCTCTCTCTAGACTCCATTTCATCAGTTTCCCTAATATCACATTTCCCAGCAGCACAAGCTCGCGTCTGGAGCCGAATGGAAGGCAGACAGCTGCGGGTCGCCACGGGCTGTGCGCTTCCGCCTGTCTGCCGGCAGGGGGCGCGGCAGTTTCGATCTAGGTGTAGGAAACCCACATTGAGGCGAGGTGAGTGCAGTCACGTGACCGCCCACTGCCGTTGGTGAGTTCTCCCCATTATGGCGGAGCGGCAAGCCGTGCGGATGGACCGTCTCTCCCACTCCGAGCCGCGCTTCGTGTCCTAAAGGAGGCTCGCTCCCTGCTCCCCGCGCCGCCGCCCGCTCTCCTTTCACCCACACTCCACTCGTGTTTACCGGCTCAGTCATGGCAGACCGCGGGGCCGATTTCTCCGCCCTGCCAAAGGAGGTTAGAGACCAACTGGCGGAGTTGGACCTGGAGCTGTCTGAAGGTAAGGAGGGGATGGAGGAAGGGGAGGAAGGGGATGCTACGGCGCCGTTACCGGCCCCGGGTGGCAGGCATTGTTGTCTGGGCCGGGTGGTCTCGGTGAAGCGGCTCTGTGGGAGTGTGTGTGTGTGTGTGTGTGTTGTAGCGGCTGAGAGGGGCCATGGACGCGTGTGAGGCGGCTGATGTGCCACCTAGCTTAGGCTGTGGCTGTGCTAACACAGGATGTGGGCAGACAAGCTAGCAGTGCATGACAGGAAAAGAAGAAGAAGAAGAAAGAGACGAGAGAGAGAAAGAGAGCGCGAGCCGCTGAGTAAACAACGGAATCTGTGTCAAATCTGCCAATGCGCTGTGATTTGATGTCAAAGTCTTTGTCCGGTGTGTGTGTGTGTGTGTGTGTGTGTGTGTGTGTGTCTCAGTCAGACAGGGATGTCCACGGGCAGTGTCTGATAATCAAAGCTCGACCTCTCTGCTGACACACACACACACACACACACACACACACACACACACACACACACACACACACACACACACACACACACACATACACACATCCTCTCGTGTTCAGGCTTCAGCTGTAAAATGGTCTGGTATCTAAGAAGCTGTGTGTCAATGTTGAGGTGTACCGACCTGATGAAGGGCCTGCAGTCTTCATCATCTGGACATGACCTCAGTGTGATCAGCTCCAGTCCAGTGTGAAGCTGCAGGAACAAGAGGTCACCTGTGTTGTCCTGTGGTCACCTTGGAGACACATGTGTGTGTGTGTGTGTGTGTGTGTGTGTGGCTGTATGGAAGTGGGTCATCAATAGGATTGGTTTCAATCCTCATCGTGATCTGGATATGATCTGGATATGATATTGATATGATAAATATTATTGAGTCATAGATCAGTAGTTGGTGTGTGTCATGTTATTATGGGATGTTATTATCATGTCAGGACACAGTGGCGTCCTGTGACCTCCATAATGAGCTGAATCATCGGTGGTTATCTGTCAGTGAGTGGAGCTTTGGTGGTTGTGGTGTGTGTGTGTGTACGTGTGTGTGTGTGTGTGTGTTGCACAAGGTCGCCTGCTTAATCACAGCTGAAGCAGCGAGGAGAATAAAGTTTCCACACGGATGATGAGTCGCTGTGCCTCATGTGTGCAGCTTTGCCTCTTCCACCTCGCTGTGCTCTGTCACCGTGGCGATGAGCGACCAGGTGGCGTCTTTGCATCTGCAGAATAATCCTAAACATGACAGCCCTACACTTTATCAGATACACCTTTACATCATAATGCAGCCTAACTCCATCCTTGTTCTGTCTTATTTTGAAGGCTGTACTTCCTGTTTCCTCCATCTGTTTGCCTACATCAGGTGGAGAACTGAACACAAACACACAGAGGCTTTACTTCATGGATGTTGGATTGGATTCCATTACACGTGTGCCTCTGATTGCGTATCAACCATTTATTCATTCATGTCTCGGCCCTCCTTCCTCCCCAGCCCCTCCCCCCCTAAAGCAGCTGCCCTCACCCCCCTCACACACTGTCACATCCCTGACACTGTCCCCCTCCCCCCTGCTTCTTCACACCTGGGCTTACAACCCTCCAGCTGAGCCTGAGCAGAGACCAGGAGCTGACATGTGGATGTGTTAGGATCAGATGGATGAAGGCACTGCAGATTCCAGTGATTGTTATTTGATATTATTATTATTATTATTATTATTCTATAACCACAAGCTCCTCTTGGTTGTTGTATGTTCATCTAACAGCAGATTCATGTGCCTTTAAACACACACACACACACACTCCCTGCTTTGCTGCCCTGAGCTGAAGGATTAAAGGGTTTGACATTTCTTAGCCTATTAATAGTAATTGTGCGTGCTTTACATTATAGCCAACTATTTGCCGGAACAGTTGCTGTCCAGGAAACGGGTGATTTCATGCAGTGAGTAAGATACAGAGCGATCCACGTCTCAGATCTGGACCCAAGACCCAGGACAGAGCTGAGTCCCAACGTCTCGTCCCCGTTTATAATCTGGTTAAAGACTCAGTTTGTTGTAGACGCAGTTCTTCCTCGTTGGTGCGACCCAGTGCTTGATTTGATCGTCAGCTGCTGAATGAACGAGCACATTATTAATCTGAACAGATGACCTAAAGTGGATTAGCCTGGTGAGCTGCTCCGTGATTGGCTGTTGCTTTAAGGAGCAGCTCTCATGGGGGAAGGAACATGGAGAGCATGACATTAATGTGTGCCTGCTGTAGTTTAGGCCGGTGTGATGACTGAATACTTGTGGCATCTCACACACTACCTCACAGGCTGATCGCCCTGAGTCCACACACACACACACACACACACACACACACACACACACACACACACACACACACACACACACACACACACACACACACACACACACACACACACATCAGAACCAAGCGGAAATGCCTGTTGTTGGGTTGCCTGGATAAGAAGGCCGGGCTGCCAAATGGCCTCTTAAAAACCCACCCAGCTCTGCCAGCCCCCTGTGACCACGGCGACACAATGAGGAGCATTCAGCTGGGCTGAGCTGCAGCGGCCAGGAGCTCCGCTGCCATTTAGTTCATTCAGCTCAACTCAATCTGTGTGTGCACGTCGGCATGAGGCAAAGGAGGGGCAGGTGACCTGTCATACTGAAGGAGGTGACCTGTGTGTGTGTGTGTGTGTGTGTGTGTGTGTGTGTACAGGCGGTGAGAGTGGTTCACCACCTTGGCTGCTTACCTTGTACGGGGTCAAAGGTCAACTCTGCCTCACCTCTCCTCCTTGACTTGTTGCCTGCTTCCCTCCTCTGCTGTCAGGCTGATTTAACAGAAGTGTGATTTTGCTGACACAAGCAACATTCCACACAGATGAGTCTCCTCACTGTGGCGTGAGAGGCCGCTGGTCCAGCTGTGTGGCAATCTGGGTGTGTGTGCGCGTGTGTGTGTGTGTGCCTGTCATGGGTAAGGCTAGGCTTCTCTATGCTGGGATTGAGAGATCGGATGATTGCCCGTTGCGTCCTCTCTCTAGGCTGGTTATGTGTGTGTTAAGGGCAGTAAGATGGAGCCAGTGTGTGAAGACCCCGCCTCCTGACCCCAGTCCTCCGTGACGGCCTGTAGGATGGAGCCTGATGGATCCACCGGGCCGACTCTCCTCTCTCCTCTCTCCTCTCTCCTCTCTCCTCTCTCCTCTCTCCCCTCTCCTCTCTCCTCTCAGGCAGGGAGGAGCGCTGTGATAACATTTCTCCTCTGCTCTCTGTGTTATTTAAATATGGGATCAGCAGCAAACTGTTGTTTCTGTGCGGAGCCAGGCCCACTTCTTGTTTTGACATAGCTTGTAGACTTGTGATGGACACTTCCTCAAACTCTGAGCTGTTTTTGTGCAGGAGGTCATAGCTGCACACACACAAGAGAGGAAAAGGGCCTCTGACATCTTCAGAGAAATCTGACAGAGAGAGATAGAGAGAGGCGATGATGTCAATAGTCAAATTGCGATATTTCCCTTTTGACACATGCTTCATTTCCTGTAAAGATGTGAAATCTGTCCTCTTTTGCCGTGTTTTCTCTTCTTATTGCTGAAGTCGGCACATGTGTGTGTTCATACTGCTGCCCTTTGTGTTGCCTTATTCCATATCACCTGTTTCTAAAGCTCTTACTGTGTTTATAACTCTATTATAGGGTTACTTCCTGTTGTGATCACAGACGGGTCTCTTCCATCCATCACATGTTCCAGAGTTCCCTGTGTGTGTCGTTGCATCCTGAGCTTTATGCTGGATCATCATAACATGTCTGAGTGATCCTGTGTGTGTGTGTGGCTTCATCATACATGAACACATGCTTACTACTGTGTGTGTGTGTATGATGGACAGATCCTCCTTGTTTATTCAGAGCTCAAGCATATGGGAGACAGGGCCGCTCACTCAGGCCACTGTGTGTGTGTGTGTGTGTGTGTGTGTGTGTGTGTGTGTGTGTGTGTGTGTGTGTGTGTGTGTGTGTGTGTGTGTGTGTGTGTGTGTGTGTGTGTGTGTGTGTGTGTGTGTGTGTGTGTGTGTGTGTGTGTGTGACATAATATGGAGTCTGTGAATAGTTAATGATGGCTGCAGTCCCCGTCCTCCTGTGGGCCTGTAGTAGACTGAATAATTCACGTGTGTGTGCTTCCCAGGTAGGAGTTGAGGCATGTATTGAAAACAACCTGTCGTCTTTGAATGAACGCCAAGAGTCGTATTGACATCACACACACACACACACACACACACACACACACACACACACAACCCTCAACATTGAAACTGAGGACCGACTTGTTGAACAAGCTCATATGTGAAGTGAAGAGTGTGTGTGTGTATGTGTGTGTTAACTGTGCAGTGGAAGAGAGCAATGATGTAGAGAAATGGTTTGGTTGAGGACTTAAGTTGAGGTTGTTGGGTCAGGCAGCGTTCTCTCTGCTGAAGTGCCGTTGAGCAGGATCCTCCAGTCTGACTGGTGTCGGTGCTACAAGTCAGAGCAGATTGAAGACTTTTCTGCGAAAGGAATCCCTCCTCCTGTGGTGCAGCGGAGTGTGTGTGTTACTGGTAGTGTGTTTACAGACACACAGACGGAGTCCTGTCGGTCTGCAGACCTGATATTCACTGCAGCTAGGCGTGTCTCTTCCTCATCCAGCCACCACAAAGAGAGAGAACCTGTTCCTGCCTCCTCACTCTGCTGTTTACTGAGAGCAACTGGGTGCAACACACACTCTGACTCACAGGAAGGAAGGTAGTTTTGTGTAATCAGACCCATTCTCTCCGCATTTTCATCTTCATCTTCCTCCTGTAATCTCTCCAGGCTGAAGTAACTCTCTGACGTCTTATTGTGCAATCTCTCCTCTGAGTCAGGGCCTCAACCTGTGACACATCAACACACTGGGCTGACGGGTGTGCGCTCTGATTTATGAAGCTGGATTCTCTGCTGGCGACACTAAATAAGCAGTTTTTTTGTTTTGCTGTCATCTTCAGAGTGTGGGAGCAGAAAGCCGAGCTATCAGCAGCTGCATCCACCGCCATGAGGCCATGTGACTGTGTTAATGCTGAAGAATGCTCTTGTGAATATAAATAGACCTGGCTGGCAAGACAAATTCACTTTCATGCCTGAGGAGGGGAAAACAAGCGTCCCTTTGACACAAAAGCCCCGCCATTATTGCAGCAGAGGCCCCCCTCTCAAAGTCACAAGGAGTCAGGCCTGATTGTGCGGCGGCGCTGAGGCCGGGGCTCAGGCTAGGGGCCGGTGGCTACGGGCCGGCGGCGGAGGCGTCCACGGCCTCAGGGATGGTGGGCTGTCACATGTGGGTCACTGTTACACCCGTGGGCCGAGTGTGAAATACCACAGTCAGCTGGGAAGTGCTGCTCTCAGGTCATTGGGCCTGCTGAGGGCCCTGAGAGGAGCAGAGCTGGTAGAGCTGTGCTAATTGTAAAAACAGCATCGTGGTGGTTTGGGAGGTTTTAGCACCTTTGTGACAGATTGTTCTACACTTCACATCACCGCTGACCTTTTACCAACGCACACATGGACATGGGTTTATATTCATGCCTCCTAACAAGGAAACAGACCTAAACTTGATCCGGGGAATGTTTGTCTTCACGTTTAGCCAAAGTAACTATTGTTTACTTTCTTGTTAGAGGCGTTGAAGTGTGTGCGAAAAACATTAGATCTCATTCTACACGTGTGAATACTTCACGTGTTGTGTTCAGATGTAACTGTGTCAGTCGTTGTTGTTGGTATGACGATGCCACTCCCGTCCTCATGTAGCAGGCGGTGATTATGAGCCTTTGTCATTGAAAGTAAAGCTGATGTAATTCCTCACACACGCAGAAGTGATTAGATCCTTTGAAAAGACTTAAGGTCTGACCACAACAATGGCTCTCTCTCTCTCTCTCTCTCTCTCTCTCTCTCTCTCTCTCTCTCTCTCTCTCTCTCTCTCTCTCTCTCTCTCTCTCTCTCTCTCTCTCTCTCTCTCTCTCTCTCTCTCTCTCTCTCTCTCTCTCTCTCTCTCTCTCTCTCTCTCTCTCTCTCTCTCTCTCTCTCTCTCTCTCTCTCTCTCTCTCCCCAGCTGATGGTTACAGAGGGAGGCGTGTTCTCTCAGCACAGGCTCAGTTCCTACAGTGTATACGTGTGTGAGTGTGGAAGGGCCGATGGGAAGCCGGCGCTCGGGGGGGGGGGGGGGGGGGGGGCGGTCCTGCTGCATACAATGAGACTTTCCAAAAGGTCTGCCACCCTTTATACAAGGGTTATCCAAAGATTTCCAGAGAGTAGAACTCCTCAGGAAACCCCTGCACCAAGCCCACGTCTATCTGGCCCCTCAGCACACATTGTGCTCCGAGCCTGGACCTCTTTACTTCACCTCCCAGGAGAACGAGGTCAAACAAAGGCCATGAAAACCTCTTGACCCCTACCTGTGGATAGCAGCGGCAGCGAGGACAGTGTGGGTCCTCCTATCGACCCGTCTGTTGGCTGGAATGGAAAATGAATGTTTTGATGTTTTGACACTGGGCAGAATGTGAGCTCAGGCGGGTGTTAGTCACTTCCTGGAGATGAGTGAGTGCTGGGATCGGCTCCAGCCCCCCTTCATCCGCCCCCGGCGCAGCACAAGTGGCTGTAAAGGGTTCATGCATTCCCGTGTTGTTTGCTGTGAAGTGTTTCCATGATCAGATGGGTTTTTGTTGAATGAAGAGAGGCTTTGTCTTGATGGATTGTGTCTCTAGGGAGTTGCCATGTGCCGCTGTGGGCACTGCCAGTATGCAACACACCGCACAGCTTTCTCAGACTCTCTATCTCGGGGTGTGTGTGTGTGTGTGTGTGTGTGTGTGTGTGTGTGTTGTTAGGAGCTCCCACAGAAATGACGACACACTGATGACTGCAGTCTGGATGTTATCACAGTGAGTCGGCTGTAATTGTGACTCTTATCTGTGGGAGGCCTTGGAGTGAAGCTACAGCTGAAGGTCTCCTACGTGTTCACTAGACCCAGAGTCTCTCCTCAGCCTCACATCTTGGACACACTCTCATGGCTTCTGCCTTGAATGTGTAGAACAGGAGTTCTCCTAAGTTAGAGGAGGGTGGGAGTGTTTCAAAGGAGACATTACAGCGGCTTTGGTCTGAACGCCTGTGGGTCTGACACTTTGTCAGCCGCACGTATCGCTGCTAGCCACAAGCAGAGTTTCAGCTCGGTGTCAGACGTGTCCAGACGTGTGTTCTTGTCACAAAGTGTCAGAATCCTGTCTGGCTGTGTGAAGTCTCTCTGATGGAAGTTGTTTCTCCTGTTTATCCCACATTACAGTGCCACAAGGAGGCTTTCACTTTTCAGAGAGCATTTTTGAAAGTTTGAGGTCCAGTGCTGCCTAGTGGGAGAGGAACTCTGTCTACATGTTTATCTGCATTCATGTTCCGATTGGACCTCTGCACCTTCATCACACACAGCTTCACTTCATCCTCTGCTGCTGCCTTTAGCATGATGTCACTGATGCTCCTCCAGTGACATCATGCCTCAGGGGAGGGGATATATTTGTGCTCACACACAGCTCTGTGTGTGCTTTAGAACTTGTACAGCGGAGCACATTCATTTCCTGTAAGCGTTCCTCTGATGCTGCAGCTTCCTGAGTCTCTCTCTCTCTCAGACTCAGGCTCTGACTCTCTCAGTGATGATACACTTCCCTCCCCATGACTGTGAGTGGTTGGAGGTCAGGACTATGAGCGGTCCACTGAGAGGACCATGAGCAGTAAGTCCTCCTGCGTGTGAGTGTTCTTCAGAGGCAGTCCATGCTTGATATGAGGCTTTAATGTGGATGCAATGCCTGCTGGGCTGCCGGGTTAACGGCAGCTTTCACACTTTTAATGAGCAGCCGTGATCAATGACATCATCTAGGAGCATCATAGGAGAACATGTCCTGTAGAAACAGACGGAACATGGAGAGGGGGAACTGTAAGCGGAGCTCTCAGTAGATGTTTCCTGCTCATCCCTGTGTTTCCCATGGTGCTCTCCTCCGTCTTCATTTGCATGTGGAGACGGCAACAGAAAAGCCAGATGACAGTGCAGTTGATGAACGAGCCGCGGCGACCCCTGAGGTCACGCCCGGCCCACATTGCCGACCCTGTATTGCTTAACTACAGGCTGCTGCAGTGAAACCTGATGCCGCTCTACTCTCGCTGCTCTAATCCCCTCTGGTTACCCAGCAATGCTGAACCTCTGGCCTGTCATGCAGCAGGCCAGCCAACCTGTCTGTCTCAATACAGATCCTCTCTCTCTCTCTCTCTCTCTCTCCAGTTTGGAGAATGAAGTCAGACTCAACCTGCTGACCTGATTGCGAACACAGTTAAACTTATGTGGTGGAACAGTGGGACACCGGTGTCCCTGTGGCCTGAATGCAGCTTGGCATTAGGATGAAAGAACATTTGTTTGTAGATTTGCTGTGTTGTGCTTTGCTACTCTGACCTTGAGTCAATGTGGGACTTGGCCTCTGACCTTTGACCTCAGGTGACCTCTCACCTGTTAACCTAATGGAACATAGCAGCACACGAACACGCTGGCTTCTGCTGTATCATTATGAAGGCCGTGAAGCCGTTTGTCACAGATCCTTTATAAACACTCTAATGTGTTGGACTCAGTGGTGAGTGATGTCACTATGATGTCAGGAGCCTGGTTTGTTTACAGTTGTTCCCAGGCTCATCACTTTGGAGAAGAAATGTGCTGTGAATGTCTCTAAACCCAGCCTCGGTGCTGGGTGCTGTAAATCAGGTCTGCTCAGGTCTCCAGGGAGATGTGACCCAGATGAGTGTGTGATGGTGTCGCCTGCACGGTAGCGATGCAGAGAGGAGACCAAGGCGCCCAGGTTTGGATGAAGGCTGAATCAAAACTCAAATGGGCTTTCAGCTGTCTGACTGTCTGACTGTCTCCATGTCCGGCCTCCTGTCTCGCCACAGAGTGCACAATGTAATCAAAGTCCTGCAGTAAGTAAGGAAGTGAGGAAGTAAGGAGGTAAGTAGGCCAGGAGCTCAACACTGCTGCTGCACTTTCTCAAGAAGGGACATGCCCACGCTTTCAAAGCTGGCAAGGAACATTTGCTTTCCTTTTTGTCCAAAATAACTTTCAAGATGCAAACCATTTAGTGTGATTGTTCTCCAGCAAACACACACAGGGGGAGGGGGGGGGGGGGGGGTGCAACGTTACCTTTCTGTGTTTAGATCCTATTAAGGTCCTCACAATGGAGCTGCAGTGTGATTGTGCTGCAGAGAAAGGCTGCAGCTGAGGGAACAACAAGACGTGTTTGGATAGCATTTTACATGTTAAAGCTGTGTGTGTGTGTGTGTGTGTGTGTGTGTGTGTGTGTGTGTGTGAGTGAGAGAGAGAGAGAGAGAGAGGGAGGGACAGTGTGTGTGTGTGTGTTTTGCATGCGTCCATGTGTGTGTGTGTTTCCGCCTTGATGTTTTTAGAGACTTTACAGATGAAGCTCTCGTACTTGTTTCACTCTCTGCCTTCAGTGCTGCTCACACACACACACACACACACACACCTGTGTTTGCTGGTGTGTTTTGCAGACCTCCAGTCATTATCTACAGAAGCTAACAGGTTGTTACTCAGCCTTCATTTGTCAGACCTGATTGCACGGCAGCACATGGATCTAATCTAAACAGTAATTTGCGTGTCTGCCTCCTGGACGTTCTGCTGTGTGTGTGTGTGTGTGTGTGTGTGTGTGTGTGTGTGTGTGTGTGTGTGTGTGTGTGTGTGTGTGTGTGTGTGTGTGTGTGTGTGTGTGTGTGTGTGTGTGTGTGTGTGTGTGTGTGTGTGTGTGTGTGTGTGTGTGTGTGTGTGTGTGTGTGTCCTGGTTTCGTCCTGATTTCGTCCTGATTTCGTCCTGATTTCATAGCGACCCCTCAGCCCAGGATGACGCTCAGATGCGGTGTCATTCTCTCTCTGTTGCTCTCCATGTTGCTCCTCATGCTTCCACCAATCAAACCAGTCCTCTGCTCAGCTTCTCACACACTGCTCATCCTGCCAGCTAAGCAACCGAACACAGCCACAATCTTAATATGAAATGAAGATTACGTCCTGAGGGATTTCCCCCAGCAGCCTCTTTATCGACTGGCCGGCTGCCCAAAGCTTTTTCCAGCTGTCCAGAGTGAACCAGCCTCCCGGTCTGTGTGAGGCTCCACACACACACACTGGGAGGCTCCCAGAGGGACACGGGCGCTCTAGTGCTCGCTCTGTGAGTGGGAAATGATGGAGCTGTGGTTGGAGACGGACTGGAGAACAGCCGGGGCCCTGTTACCATCAAGCAGTTTACGGCTCGGATGATTTCCGTCCGAATGATCTCAGCCCAGGAGCCTCCAGAGGCGTGTGGGAATCGGAGCCTCGGTCAGTGTGTGTGTGTGTGTGTGTGTGTGTGTGTGTGTGTGTGTGTGTGTGTGTGTGTGTGTGTGTGTGTGTGTGTGTGTGTGTGTGTGTGTGTGTGTGTGTGTGTGTGTGTGTGTGTGTGTGTGTGTGTGTGTGTGTGTGTGTGTGTGTGTGTGTGTGTGTGTGTGTGTGTGTGTGTTTGTGTGACCGGTGAGGAGTCAAATGTGCAGTAAGAACCTGTTTGGGACCAGAATAACATAGCAACGCTGCTGTTTACTCATGATTACACTGACAAAAAGCAGTTATGGTGTGTTATAAGTGTGGAGGCTTTATAAAGACAACAACTTCAAACAGATGGGACGACCTGATTGGTCAACATGTGCTCATATTAAAGTGAAACCTTTGGCTCTTGTTGCAGATAGCAGCTGGTAGCATGTAGTGTGTATCTGATGATTAGGGGGTCTTTGTATGTCTTTGGTGTCAGGATGGCTCATGTGCACTTCCTGCTGTGTGCTCGCTCGCCCACGGCCTCCGCTCAGTCCGCCCGTTGTGTTTGTGCGTTTCTTCTCAGAAGCTCTATAAATACGCTCCTCTGTGCGACTCCAGTTCCTCCCCACCCCTGTGTTTATGTGTGTATTTACATGTAAATGTGCCGTGTGTGTGTGAGCGCACTTGTCTCGCTTCACGCCTGGTTCCTTTGGGAGAAGAGCTGCAGGTGTGTGTGTCATGAGGTTGAGTTGTAGCAGAGTCGGACATGAGTTTGTGTCTCACACACATCAGACAATAAAGAGGCGATCGACAAAGGCAGCTTTGTGCCGACTGAAGCCGAGTCACTGGCAGGGAGCCTAACCATGACCTCACAGGCTCACAGGGACGTCCCACTCTACAGGGCCGGACCTCAGTTTGGATCAACCGTCCCTTAAACAGGCCCGACTCTGTCCAGACTAGAACCTGGCATTAGTTGTTGGGTTTGATGGACGACGGAGCCAAAAGGGGAATGCTGGGTGTCACAGTTAGTAATGAGGCGTTCTAGGTCCTCTATGTCAGGCAGCCGTGTGTGTGCGTGTGTGTGTGTGTGTGTCTACGCATGTAGTCGCCAACTTACAGGAACCTGTGTCCTGTAGGTGCTGCCTCTGTGGTGCAGGGAGAGGAAGTGATACTGTGAGGCAAGAAGAACGTGTGTGTGTGGGCGATGCAACAAAAGCCATGTCACTTCCTCCCAGATCTGGATGTGGTCAGGCTCCTCTGTCCCCAGTGATTACAGAGCTGGATCAGGGGGTCGAGGGGGGGGGGGGGTTCTGTCAGTCGTCTCTGCTTAGATGTCCTCTGTGTTTGTGAGCTAAAAAAAAAAGAACCTAGTACATGTGACTGTATAATGCGTGTTCACACACACACACACACACACACACACACACACACACACACACACACACACACAGTTATGTCCATGAATTAAGCAGTGGGGAGCTCAATCAGCTGACTGCTAAAACCCCCCTACACACACACACACACGCACACACACACAACAGCTACCTCAATACTTTAATGCACTTTACTGACTTAAAACTCTTTCTTCCTGTGTGTGTGTGTGGGTGTGTGTAGATGTGAGTTTCAAATGTCAGGCCCCCCTCCTGTGGTTAGCTGGACCCCTGTAAGCTGCTTCCTTGTGTGTGTGTGTGTGTGTGTTGTCAAAGTTCCCCTTTAGTGGTTTCCTTCCTGTTCACATGTTTATATTTATATTATAAAAGAAGTACGTCCCTGATTTCAGTCACAGTGTAAAGTGTCTTAACGTGCGTGACCTTGGCTGATGATAAAGGGGGGCTGGACCTGAACAGGCCTCTACACTCCACCTGAGCTCAGATCCTCAGCCCAGATCCTAGCTAAAGCCCGGCTCAGCCTCACAGGCCCGGCTCAGGCCCAGCTCAGCCTCACAGGCCCGGCTCAGGCCCAGCTCAGCTTCACAGGCCCGGCTCAGGCCCGGCTCAGGCCCGGCTCAGCCTCACAGGCCCGGCTCAGGCCCGGCTCAGGCCCAGCTCAGCCTCACAGGCCCGGCTCAGGCCCGGCTCAGGCCCGGCTCAGCCTCACAGGCCCGGCTCAGGCCCGGCTAAAGCCCGGCTCAGGCTCAAGCATTGTGCGGTGAATTCCTTTCATGTGGTTTTGCCTTTGTCCCGGTTCCTGAGGCTCTTTTGTGAGCGTCTAATCCTGACTGCTCCTTCCCGGCCCTCTGAATGTTTACTCTTCTCATATCGCTCCATTATTGATTCCCTCTTCATGTGGCATTAGTGTTCCTCTCTCTCTGACTCCATGGAGCTTTATCAATACTATTACTCTGCTTTGTTCACTCTATTGTTCACTCTAATCCAAGTATGAGCTGAATCATAACAGCCTGCCATGTTCCTACAGAGGCCAGTCTGTGTGTGTGTGTGTGTGTGTGTGTAGTGTGGGATTCCTGCAGAAGGAGGGTCTCCATGTCTCCTTGTTTCCTTGTCTCCTTGTCTCTGAGTCATGTAGGACAGAGATCGGCTTCTTACTCGCGTCCCATAAGGGTTGAAATGATGTTTAGAGCTTTAAACTTAGCAGGTCGCCGTGGGAACTGGGCCTCATCCTTGTGTTGTGTAGCGTCGGTTGCTTATATGGGCCTCTGCTCTCTGAGTCACACGACCTCTAAGCTCTAACTGTGGCATGGGGTAAATGTAAATAAAGTTTAAAATGGACAAGAAGTGTCCCAGTATTTGCTGAATGGTGAAAACTCCCAACATTGTGCGTCTCTACGCTCCAGGATGAGAGTTTAGTGTTCATGTCAGCGTGAAGCTTCATGCATTAAAGCTCAGAGTGGCTCCATGAACACAAAAGGCTCTAATGTGCTGCAGCAAAGTGGCAACATGTCACTGCAGATTAGAGAGAGAAGGTCAGAGATGTGCTGGATACACTTCTACTGTAAAGCCTCTCTCTGTGTGTGTGTGTGTGTGTGTGTGTGTGTGTGTGTGAGAGACCCTGGGCCATCAGCTGTGAGGGGATCACAGCTCTCTTCCCTCCTTGTGCTGAGGTCAGAGGGTCAACAGCAGCAATTTAAAGTCAGAGAGTCACAGGGTCAGTGTCTGTCTGCTCTTTAATGAGCTGTGCGTCGGCCATCTTGGCTTGTTTACACACACGAGATGAGCTCAGGCAGGCTGGGCGGCAGGAGGAAGGGCGGTGATGATAGCTGATGGAAGTCAGATGACCTTTGACCTGTTTATTACACCTGCTATTGTCACTGTCTTCAGAGAGAGAGTGCGTGTGATTGTGTGTGTGTGTGTGTGTGTGTGTGTCTCAGATAAACATCTGTGAACAACAACACACAGTCCTGGTGTGACACACTGACACACATCTCACTGAACGCCTCTGCAGGCTCTGTCAGCTTTCATTCCTCTGAGTACTGTAGCACCTCCTAACCTGCTCCAGCTGTGTACACACACACACACACACACACATGGATGAACCTGTCTCCTGAGCCTCGGGGCGGTCCTTGGCCAATGAGCTGCCTCCTCTGTCCAGTCAGTAGGATGTTCTCCAATCAGCACATTCCTCTGCAGCCAGACTCAGGGAGCTGATGTTGGCCGCTCACGCACAGGGCGGGGTAACGCTCACATCCTGTCCCCTGACCTCCTATTACACACACACGCACACACACACACACACACACATGCCCGCGCTCTTAAACACCGCATTCTTCCTCTCCACACATCGTCCTCCTCCTCCGTTACCGTGGGAGCCTCTGCCCGCTGCCCGCCTCAGGGCCGGCGTGGTCGTGCCACTCTGCGCCCGCTGTCCCGTCCCGCAGCAGCACAGACGCCGCACTGTCCTCCGCCGTTAATGACCTCTCTCCTCCGTCTTTTCCATCCCGCCCTCCCGGCACCGCTCGGGCCGGACAGAACCGCCCGTCTCCTCTCCTGTAACAATGAAGCTCCAGTCACATCCACGCCGTCACTTCTGATGGAACGCAGAGAGAAAGAGACGCCGACACGCTGTTGTTAGAGTGTGTGTGTGTGTGTGTGTGTGCGCACTCAGGCATGAACTCTGCTGAATGCTGGCTGTCCCCTTTTTCTTTCTCTCTCTTTTATACACAGAGAATGACAAAGCACTCGGCACTCAATCTCACACTCCCTCCTCTTCTCTGCATGAAAGGTTTAACTTTGCTTTGCTGCCTCAGTCAGGCGGAGCTCTCTCCCTCTCTCTCTGCTCCCTCTCCTCTCCTCCCTCACTGCTTCCTCCCTCTGCTCCCTCTCCTCTGCTCCCTCTCCTCTCCTCCCTCACTGCTTCCTCCCTCTGCTCCCTCTCCTCTCCTCCCTCACTGCTTCCTCCCTCTGCTCCCTCTCCTCTGCTCCCTCTCCTCTGCTCCCTCTCCTCTCCTCCCTCACTGCTTCCTCCCTCTGCTCCCTCTCCTCTGCTCCCTCTCCTCTCCTCCCTCACTGCTTCCTCCCTCTGCTCCCTCTCCTCTGCTCCCTCTGCTCCCTCTGCTCCCTCTCTGCTCCTTCCGATCCGGTCATTTTTAGACAAACAAACACACCAGTGGATGGAGAGAGAGAGAGAGAGAGAGAAACAGGGCGAGACAGCTTCACAGTGTATCTGAATCCCTCTTGGGTCTCCCCACCCAGTCCCAGCTTATCCAGCCCTCTGCCTCCTCTCCCCCGCCTCCAATCTGCTGTTGAACTTTGGCTCCCCCTCCTCTCTCCCCTCGATTTCTTTCCATTGTTGTTTCCTGCACACGGACACACACACACACACACACACAGCAGGTTAGGCTCCTCTCCCCCTCATATGTTTATCTCCCTCTCCTTCCCCTCTCTCCCCTCTGCCCCCTCTCCTCTCTCCCCTCTCTTATCTCTGGCCTTCTCTCCTCTGGTTGGGGCTCAGCGAGGCTCAGCTTGTTGTGGCCGCTCAGCTTGGAGGAGGTGTGAGGAGACTGAGCCTAAGCAGCCCTCTGGCACTCTGAGTCAGGTGTAGTCAGGTGGACATGGAGGGAAGAGAGTAAGGACGTGGGGCAGCTGTTTGTGTGTGTGTGTGTGTGAAGGACTGAACAGTGTTTATACTCTCCGTCTCTCTAAATGGGCGTCAAATGTCCCGTCAACATCACGAGCGTCACACAGATAAGATTTATGACTGCGCTGTCACATTCATTAACTTGGTCGCACCTGAGACTGTGATGTCGCTCCAATCCTTGACTTTATCACCATCAACAGCTTTAGAGTCACTTTCATTCACATCGAGTCCTTTCATTTGAACGCAACATGGAGTGTGTGAGTCAGGATTCTGTTTCTGTTCACAGGGAAAAGGATTGTCAGGATATCAAAGTGTGTGTGTGTGTGTGTGTGTGTGTGTGTGTGTGTGTGTGTGTGTGTGTGTGTGTGTGTGTGTGTGTGTGTGTGTGTGTGTGTGTGTGTGTGTGTGTGTGTGTGTGTGTGTGTGTGTGTGTGTGTGTGTGTGTGTGTGTGTGTGTGGACTTTCCCCGCCGCTCTCCTTAACAAACCGTGGCAGCAGTGGGAGCGCTGCCAATCCCAGGCCAAATAGGAAGGGGTGTCACCGGGTTTAAGCTACAGCGGGAAAGCCAGGGAGGGGGAGGGTGGAGGGGGGGGGGGCGTGGGGCGGGGGGGTCGAGTCCCATGTGAACCCGGCTCACATGGCTCCCTCCTCCCCTCTTCACTCGCCTTGGTATTCCAACAACTCTCTCATATCTGCCATTGTTCCCTGCTCCTGTATCAGCCTGTGCCATGATCATATTTGGGTTTGGTAGCGTGTGTGTGTGTGGGGGACTGCACACACTTGTCATGTTTGCGAATGAAAGGCCAAACAGTGCTGTTATCTCCCCGCCGGGTGGCAAATGGACCCAGACCATCAACATGTGGAGCTCAGTAGATTTGTTTATGACTCAACCTCTGCAAATGTATGAGACTGTATGTGTGTGTGTGTGTGTGTGTGTGTGTGTGTGTGTGTGTGAGTCAGGAAAGTGCAGTGTGTGCTTTGCTGTGTTGGTGTTTGTGTGGCAACTCTGCCTAACATAACGGTGTGGTGTCGCTGTCCTCTCTCCTAGGTGACATCACGCAGAAGGGCTATGAGAAGAAGAGAGCCAAGCTGCTCGGCTCCTACGTCCCCCAGCTGCCAAGTAAGACCTCAGACCTCAGACCCTCCTCTTCCTCTTCCTCTTCCTATTAATGTCCTCTAAGAAACGCCATGTGTGTCTGCGTCCCCTGACTCTGCCCCTCTGCTGACGGCTCTCTGTCACGATCAATAGATGAATAGATGATCAATAGATGATAATTGATCAATATAACAAATATAAAGAGAAAGCAGCTACATTAGTGTGTGTTTGTGTGACTTACAGTAAAGAATCTCCAGTGAGTAACTAAGCAAACACTCTGACCCCTCCCCTCCTCTCTTTGTCTGAGAGATTTCTAGTTTTCTGTGGCACTCTAGTGGTGGAATATGGAATTACACATCCATACATTACATTACATTACGATCATTTGGCAGACGCTTTTATCCAAAGCGACTTACATTACATTACCACCCTTCGCAGAGGGGGGAGCAATTGAGGGTTCGGTGCCTTGCTCAGGGGCACCTCGGCAGGGACTCGAACCAGCGACCCTCCGGTTCCGAAGCGGAAGCACTACCCACTGAGCCACTGCCTCCCGGCCCGCCATCCACTCCACTCTGAGCCACCGCAGCAGCTGCATGTGTGTGAGCCTGACCTGCACCACATTGTGCTCAAAGTGTTCACAGTCAACCAGCAGAGGGGAAGTGGCAGAGTTTGGGTGATGTGATCCATTCCCCTCTTTGGTTCCCCTGTGTGTGTGTGTGTGTCTCTTCCTGTCAGTCAGCTGCTGCCTCTCAGCGTCTCTCAGCGTCTCCTCAGGACAAAGTCAGCCGTGTCAGCACAGACATGAGACATGAGAGTCTCCTCCTCTCTGTCATTACAAGTGCTGTGTGGAACTACACAAATGTGATGTCACCAGTGTGTCTGCTGGGTTGTGCTCTCATGTCAGAGCAGATATGAGGACTCTCTGCAGCTCTAAAGGTCACTTCCTGTCCTGTCCTCCCCTGTCTCCTGGCCTCTGCATCTCTCTGAATCTCCCTCTCTGCTGTCCGGCTCCCCAAAGACAAACAGACGGATAGTTGACTTCAAATATATGTACTTGAGTCTGACCTAGTTTCTGCTCAACACTGCAAGTCACATCGCTCACTGTCCTCGCTTCACTTCCTGCTCAGAAGCTCTGTGAGGTTACATGTAGAGTTCTCCCGTACTATAATGCTTAAACAGCCTCATGTGAAGGCAGAGAGTTTGTGTCTGTGTGTGTGTGTGTTAGTGTTTACCTCCTGCTGTGCTACATGTGTGTGACTGATGCCTTCCTCCTGCCCTGTAGACGTGGACCTGTCCCTGCCAGATGTGCAGCTGTCCCCGGGTCACAGCGCCGACCCCAGCCCGAGTCCAGAGGCCCCGGGGCCCTCAACCTCCTCCGCCTCCAGGCACCACCGCGCTCACCGCAGCGGCGGGGCCAGGGACGACCGCTACAGATCAGGTGTGTGTGTGTGTGTGTGTGTGTGTGTGTGTGTGTGTGTGTGTGTGTGTGTGTGTGTGTGTGTGTGTGTGTGTGTGTGTGTGTGTGTGTGTGTGTGTGTGTGTGTGTGTGATCTAATCCCTCCTCTCTGATGCAGACATCCACACAGAGGCGGTGCAGGCAGCTTTGGCCAAACATAAAGAAGAGAAGATGGCCCTGCCCATGCCCACCAAGAGACGGTCAGCCTTTGTCCAGTCTCCCATAGACACCTGCACACCTCCAGGTACAAGGTCCACCACCCCCCTCCCACCCACTCACACACACACACTCACACACACACACACCCAGCAGGCCAGGCTCCAGTCTGCAGTCGATCTGGGGGAAAGATTGGATAAACATGTATAATATATAACTTGAATGAATGGAGATTGAGTTAGGGAGTTGAAGACTTAGCTCCGCCCCCTCTTCTGCTTTCCCATCAGACACATCTTCTGCATCAGAGGATGAGGGCTCACTGCGCAGAAAGGCGGCTCTGAGCGCGGCGCTGGCCCAGAGCCTGCAGAGCCCAGATTACTGGATCAACCGCTCCGTCCAAAGCTCTTCCACCTCCTCCTCTGCTTCCTCCACCCTCTCCCATGGAGAGCCCAAGACCCAGCCACAGCCGCAGCCTCAGTTCGGCTCCATGCTAGCCGACGTGCTGGCACACACACGCCTCGGTACGTAACCCCACCCATCACCGACCCAGGCACGGTCTCTAACGTTCCTCCTTTAACATCTAACGTCTCTTCTTCCTCTTCCCCTCCAGAAAACAGCGTCCCTCCAGATGTGACCTCCTCCACTCCACAGGACAGAGGGTCCAGGGTGGATCTCCCCCCAGCTGTCAGAGGCATGAGCCGAGGACAGAGCCGCTCCAGCATGTTGGACACTGCCGACGGTACACACACACACACACACACACACACAAACACACACACACAGGGTCTCTATAGATATTCAGCAGGAGTATAAATGTCATCAGAGTTCCTATAAATGTACGGGAAACTATTTGGGGAATTTCCAGGTTAAGTGTTTGAACTCTGGGTTTGGGAAAGAGTTCAATCTATTCTGGTCCAGACTGAATCCTTGTATGTTCCAATCATGGCAATTAAGTGACGTGTTTAAGTTGGGCCCTGTTTGTTTATTATTTGTTTGTTTGTTTGTTTGTGACCCCAGCAGTCTGAGTGAAGTGAAGTGAAGTGAAGTGAAGTGAATGATAAATACAGGAATGCTCGGCTCACATTCATCTGAAATCACCTTCATCCTCATTCCAGGCTCTTGTGTGATGAATGATGCTAATGACAGATATGTTTGTTCTTTTTTGGGGGGTCCATTTATCCGTCCCTGTCTTGCCTTTCATTTAATAAAGGAAAGAGAAAAGGTAATATATGTCGAACTCCTGGGGGAACGGGAGGTGGAGGGATGCTGAAGAGGGACCTACCGGCTTGCTTACAACCTGGTGTCTGTCTTTGTCTCCTGTCTCCTGTCTCCTGTCTCCTGTCTCTGTCTCCTGTCCTCGTCTCCGTCTCGTCTCGTGTCCTAGGTGTAGACGTAGAGAACCTCCTGTCATTTGATTCCTCTCCAGATTGTCTATTGTTTCCTCTCAAGTGCCCTCTCTGCCCTTTGAACTCTTGAATTCTTCCTGCTGCTGAGTTCTGTTCTGCTGGCGCTCAGTGCCTGTGTGCGAGCGTCTGGCATAGCTGTGACCTGTGTTAGCTCTACAGTTGCATGTGTGCGTGCGTGCGTGCGTGTGTGTGCAGGTTGTCTTGTTGTGTGTGTTTGTCACAGCGGCTCCTCTGTATGTTTGTCCAGGCGTGCCGGTCAACAGCAGGGTGTCCACTAAGATCCAGCAGCTGTTGAACACACTCAAGCGGCCCAAAAGACCCCCGCTCAGCGAGTTCTTCCTCGATGACTCAGAGGAAATTGTAGAAGGTGAGACACACGGCCTGTGTGTACGTTCATGCTGTGTGTGTGTGTGTGTTTACTGACATCTGAGCCAAACATGAACACATGTGCCTTTCTGACTGATTGGGGGCGGAGCCTGTATTCACCCGTCTCACCTCCTGGTATGATGGATCGTTCTGATCACATATACAGTAAGAGGAAGTATAAGGGGCCTCAGATTAAAGAGTTCAATCAATTTTGGGCATCTTTGTTTTTTCTCTTATTTTTAATCAGCATATACATTTTAATTTGACACTTTGGCAGACTAACATATTGGAAAAGTGAACAAGTTAACAGTTTATAAAGACATAAACCCACGACCTCATGACCTTGGACCAGCTGATATCGACCTCATCTTGTTCTTCATGGAGTCACGTTGGTAAATGGATAAACATGAAAGTCTGGTCTGTCTTGGTTCTCCTCACCTGCTGAGTCACCGTGCAGCATGTGCGTCACTGTGGTTGGGCACTTCTGTAGTCAGTTAAACCACATACATGTGACCGTGTGTCAGTATGATAACGTGTCAGATTAAAGCTCTACACTTCTTTAAATAGCTTCCTCTAACGACCTTCTTCCTCCATCTGTGCTCCGCTCATCCATCCAGTAGCCCAGCCGGACCCCAACACCCCCAAACCAGAGGGGCGTCAGATCATCCCGGTGAAGGGGGAGCCCCTCGGGGTGGTCAGTAACTGGCCCCCCGCCCTGCAGGCTGCCCTGGCTCGCTGGGGCGCCACGCAGGCCAAGAGCCCCGCCCTCACTGCCCTGGATATCACTGGCAAACCCCTCTACACACTCACATATGGTGAGATAATGCAGCCTGCACTCAGAACAGTAATAAACAGTAAAGTCTGTGTATCTGTGTCTCTGTTAACATTGAACTCTTCTTCTCTGCAGGTAAACTGTGGAGTCGCAGTCTGAAGCTAGCTTACACACTGCTCAATAAACTGGGCACCAAGACTGAGCCGGTCCTGAAGCCTGGAGATCGGGTAAGAACCTGCATTCGTCAGTCAGTATGTGAGGTGTAAAGGAGTTAAGACAGGGACACTAAGCTCTCTCTCTCCTAGGTGGCCCTGGTGTACCCTAACAGTGACCCTGGCATGTTCTGGGTGGCGTTTTATGGCTGTCTGCTGGCTGAGGTCATCCCTGTGCCCATCGAGGTTCCACTGTCACGGCAGGTAAGACAGGAAGGAGAAGGAGGTCCATCAGTCTGTGTGAAGGCACAATGAGACGGTTACACACTGGCAAAGCACGGATGAGCAGCTCAGTCTCAAGCACCACATGCCTGATCAATGTGTCTCACAGAGCTGAACAATAGGTCCAACATATCGACGGGCAGCGAGCGTTCATGCATCTTAATGGTCTTGTCTTGTGTCCTGGCTGCCTGTGACCCTTGTCTCCCTCCATAGGACGCTGGCAGCCAGCAGATTGGTTTCCTGTTAGGCAGCTGTGGTGTGAGTCTGGCGCTGACCAGTGAGGTGTGTCTCAAAGGACTGCCCAAGACGCCCAACGGGGAGATCGTCCAGTTCAAAGGTCAGCCAGCCCCACTGCACCTCTGCCACCCTGCTGGCTCAGCAGCAGCAGGCGTCTCTGTCTCACTCTCCTGGGGACTCGTTAAAGGGGAAATGTGACATGCACACACCAATTTAGGCCCAAAATGTGTGTGTGGGTGGCTTGGTTGACAGTGTGTTTGTAAAGTATTGACTTGTCATGTTTGTGTCTCTAACCCAGGAGGCTACAGGGAGAAAAATGTCAATTAACGCCTGTTCACCCTCAGTGTGACCACAGAACACTGCATCAGCTAAACTCTCCTGTCTGCTCCTTGTTTTGTGTGTGTGTGTGTGTGTGTGTATGATGTCATCAGGATGGCCAAGGATGAAATGGGTGGTGACAGATACCAAGTACCTGACCAAACCCTCCAAAGACTGGCAGCCTCACATCCCCACCGCCAACACAGACACGGCCTACATAGAGGTACGGCCCAGCAGCACTCTGGTTCAGTTTAGAGTCTTTGATTGGACACTGGAGGTTACAGCGGTTTTGCTGTCCTGACCTCTGATGTTACTTAAATCTTAATCACTTCCTGTTGTGGTCTGAGCTTGTGTGTCACGATGCTTGTTGTTGGTCTGGGTTTGGATTTCTGTTTTCTGGATATTGGAGCTTCTTCTTTTCACATTGTTGACGTTTTTGTGTGTTTGTCACTCTATAGTACAAAGCCAGCAAGGAGGGGACGGTGATGGGTGTGGCTGTGTCCAAGATCTCAATGTTGACCCACTGTCAGGCCCTCACACAGGCCTGTAACTACTGTGAAGGTCAGTCTCTCTCTCTTCTCTCTCTCTCTCTCTCTCTCTCTCTCTGTCTCTGTCTCTGTCTCTGTCTCTCTCCCTCTCTCTCTCTCTCTCTCTATCTCTGCCTCACTTCATCTTGTCCTCTGTCTTCTCTGTCTCAGGGGAAACACTGGTCAACGTGCTGGACTGTAAGAAGGACATGGGTTTGTGGCACGGCGTCCTAACAGTGAGTCTCTACACACACGAGTTCACACTGACTCTAGCATGTACTGTAGTGTTGTGTGATCTGGACCGAATGTGTGTTTCCTTTTCTTCCAGAGCATAATGAACCGTATCCACACCATCACAGTGCCGTACGCCGTCATGAAGGCCTGTCCCATGTCCTGGGTCCAGAGGGTCCACATCCACAAAGGTTCAGCTTCCTTCACTCATACTTTAGTTTAGTCCAGTTCCTTTTCCATCTATGAAGGTTTAAACATGCTGGCATTATGAAAACACCAAACCAACATGTGTGTGTGTGTGTGTGTGACCCTCTCACAGCACGTGTGGCCTTGGTGAAGTGCCGTGACCTCCACTGGGCCATGATGGCCCACAGGGACCAGAGGGACACCAACCTGTCCTCCATACGCATGCTCATAGTGGCTGATGGAGCCAACCCATGTGAGTCACTGCTCCCTGGGCATGAACATGGTCCTGTGTGTGTGTGTGTGTGTGTGTGTGTGTGTGTGTGTGTGTGTGTGTAGTCATTGTACCTGCAGCATCGTGGAAGATCTCCTTTTTTTTAAATTAACAACCTCTTGCCTTGTGTGTTCTTTAGGGTCTGTGTCATCGTGTGATGCCTTTCTGAATGTATTCCAATCTCATGGCCTGAAGCCTGAGGTGATCTGCCCCTGTGCCACCTCACCTGAGGCCCTGACTGTGGCCATACGCAGGTACACACCTGCACACTCTGCATGCTGCTACTGTAGCTTAGACTAAGGGAAGAGCTGCTTAACACACTCCCACAAGTGAAACTATGTTGGTGAGATTTGTTTTTGGCTGAAGCCGTTCTTCCTCCCCGTCCAGTCTGTACTTGTTCTCACACTGTGACTCCTCTCTTTGTTTGCTCTCCAGGCCTGGAGCACGTGGGGCTCCTCTGCCCGCCAGAGCCATCCTGTCCATGGGCGGCCTGAGCCACGGGGTGATCAGGGTGAACACAGAGGACAAGAACTCTGCCCTCACTGTTCAGGATGTGGGCCACATCATGCCTGGAGGTACGGACACTGCAGCCCGATTCAACACTAAGCCCTCATACTTGTTCTTAGTCTTCCACTCTGATGTTGTGACGTCTGTGTGTGTTTCAGCCCTGATGTGCATTGTGAAACCAGACGGTCCTCCCCAGCTGTGTAAGACGGATGAAATAGGAGAGATTGTAATCAACTCTCGGGCAGGAGGCACCATGTACTACGGCCTGCCTGGAGTCACTAAGAATACATTTGAGGTTTGTCTATGTGGTCTGTTCCTCTTGTCTCTGTTCTTTCTGCCTGTGATAAATGAACCTGAACATGATCTTAAGCCATGTGTGTCTCTGAGTCCAAGCTTTGACCTTCTGTGCTGCAGGTGATCCCAGTGAACCAGGCTGGAGCGCCCATAGGAGAGATCCCCTTCAGTCGCACCGGTCTGCTTGGGTTTGTTGGACCGGTAAGGCAGATTTACACACTAACATCTGACAGAAGTGAAGTTGATGCTCTGTAGTTCTTTTCCTGTGAGCTCAGTGTGTGTGTGTGTGTGTGTTTGTGTGCTCCACAGGGAAGCCTGGTGTTTGTAGTGGGGAAGATCGAGGGGCTGCTCATGATCAGCGGGCGCAGGCACAACGCAGATGACCTGGTTGCCACGGCGCTAGCAGTGGAGCCCGTTAAAACAGTTTACAGGGGCAGGTGAGCCACTGAATACACACGCACGCACGCACACACACACGTTCCTCTGCTGTGTGTTATTGTCACCTGGAGGAACATTATCTTTTCACTTGCTCTTCTAAGGTATTTTTAAGTTAACTGTAGAATAACACTGTTGGAACATTCACAGACTAATTGTGTGTGATGTGTGTGTGTGTGGTGCTCCCTCCTCTGTGCAGGATTGCTGTGTTCTCTATCACAGTGTTTTATGATGAGAGGATAGTGATCATAGCAGAGCAGAGGCCTGATGCCAGTGAGGAGGACAGCTTCCAGTGGATGAGCCGAGTACTGCAGGTAGATCACACAGAAACTTCAATGTTTACCTGCTTTCTACTAGGATCACATGTTGTTAAAGCTATTATAACTGTCAGTAACCTTTTTGTAAGTACCATGATATAGTAATTTAGAATGTTTTCCTCTGTCCAGGCCATCGACAGCATTCACCAGGTGGGCCTTTACTGCCTCGCCCTCGTCCCAGCCAACACACTCCCAAAGACGCCGCTGGGAGGAATCCACATCTGTGAGACCAAGCAGAGCTTCCTCGACGGAAACTTGCATCCCTGCAACATCCTCATGTGTCCTCACACGTGTGTTACCAACCTGCCCAAGCCTCGGCAGAAACAGCCAGGTAGGCCAAACACAGCCAGGCAGACCAGCAGGGTCAGAGATGCTCTGTGACCTCTGACCTCTGTGTGATGAGGCTCAGGAGTCCAAGTCACCACAAGGAGTCACTGATTTGAGGCATGGATTGGTTCTTAACTTTGCTTTCTTAACTCTGCAGTGGATGTCGGTCCAGCTTCCATGTTGGTTGGAAATCTGGTGGCTGGGAAAAGAATCGCCCAGGCAACAGGCAGAGAGCTGAGCATGGTGGAGGACCAGGATCTGATCCGAAAGGTACCAAAACAAGGCCCACCGACCTTACTTCAGTAACACTGATGCTAGGAAATGTTCCAGGCCCTTAATTAACCCTTAACTGGATGTGGCATTGAGTCACGTATCATTTTGAATGTTAACATGTAACAATAATTAACAAAGCGAATGTAAACTCTCACTCTTCTTTAGTCACTGTGATGATGTGAGTTATGACTGAGTGTTACAAGCTGCAAGGTAAACAGGAAGTGCAGCAGATCTGTTGTCCAGGTTGAAAATGTGTTTCTCCTCCTAAACCTGTCCCATCTGTTCTGCCTCTGGGCTGTAGCTCTGTATGTGGCCCACCATGATGGTAAGGCTCTGAGCTGGCCTCGCCCGTCTCTGCTGCTTCCTGCTGCTTCTGTCACTCAGATGTGCTTCCTCGCCTATAATAGTCTTGACGGCCAGCAGCCACAGCTCGGCCTAAGCCACCGCTGTGACTGTCCGGGTTCTTTGCCCCGCGGGGTTACACACAAGCGCACACACACACTACGTCCCTACACACACCAACATACCACATTAAGACAGCAACATGTATCAGTGCCTCATCTGAGACTCTTATCATTGACATTTAGAAGGATCTTTCTTCCAATAGCCTTAGAAAGGACGCTTGGGTGTGCAGCTCTGCTTGCTGTGTTCACTGTGAGTGTGAGTGTGTGTGTGTGTGTGTGTGTGTGTGTGGCATGGCTTCATCAGTGGTCAGAGCAGCCGGTCTGCATGATGTGACTCACTGTGACCTCTCTGACTGAAAGAGTGGGCGGCACAAATGATTCTTTCACACTGACTGTAAGATGGCCGGACACACAGCCGTGCTAAACACCATGTGTGAATGTGCAGGCAACCTCCTGGCGTCTCTTTGATTTGAATGTTCTGTCCTGCGTTCTGCCTTTAAAGGTTTCTTACTGTTCCGTCTGTCTGTCCGACACTCTGATGGGTCTCTGGAGCTCATAATGTATTTAATAGTGCCTATTCATTTAATGTTCACTTAACCTAAAGAGTGTGTTCCATTCTAAGAGCAGAGACACACCAGGGTTGAATCACTGATGTGTTATGGAAGTTTGCTGGTTTTAAAGTCCCATAGCTTGTTAGTTTGTGACAGTGGTTCCAATTTGCCTCCTGCTGGGTGCAGATGCTCCCAGCATGCTGCGACAGTATAAACACAACGCTCTGGACACTCCTGTGCTCAAATGGTGTCCCTGTGTGTCTTTTAAGTGTGTGTACCAGACAAATGTGTGACTTGTGTGACCACTTTTCCCTGTTCTCCGTGTCCTACTCTCTTTACTGCCTATTAGCTCGCTGTTCAATGTCGCTGAAGACGTCTTCTGTTCTGTTTCCTCTTCTACACAAACCTTTCCTCTGTCTAATGAGATCAGCATGTGTGTATCGGCTATATGTATTTGTATTATTGTATTATTTCTGTCCACTGCAGCACTTCACACACGTTGTAATGTATATTGTTCATTAGATTCTTCATCACATGTTTATGTTCCTTGTCTTCCTCAGCACCAGTTCTTGTCTGACGCTCTGCAGTGGAGAGCCCAAACTGACCCGGACCATATTCTATACGTGCTGCTCAATGCAAAGGTAACAAACACACACACACGCACACACACACACACACCACAACATCCATACCAACACACAATGAATCCCACACACCTACAGGAGATCCATGTTGTTGGGTTTAAACTTGCTTGCACTTCCTCTGTTTCTCCACTAGGGGGTAGCGGTTTGCACAGCGACGTGCGCCCAGCTGCACAAGAGAGCAGAGAAGATCACTGCCACCTTAATGGAGAGAGGAGGTCTCAATACAGGAGACAATGTGGTGCTGCTTTACCCCCCAGGTACACACACACACACACACACACACACACACAGCACCACACTCTAAATAGCCTGTATGTTCTTCCCTGACCGTCTCGCTCCTCTCCAGGCATCGACCTGATCGCTGCCTTCTATGGTTGTCTGTATGCGGGGGTCATCCCTGTGACGGTGAGGCCGCCCCACCCACAGAACCTGGCTGCTACGCTCCCCACTGTCCGCATGATCATCGACGTGAGTGCTCGCCCGCAGGACTGAAACCTCTGTGTCTTGGAACGGTGGAATGTTAAAGGAGTGTGTAAGTCTGAATGTTTCCCTGGGTTACAGGTCAGCAAAGCAGCCTGCATCCTCACCACCCAGCCTCTGATGAGGATCCTCAGGTCCAGGGAGGCGGCTGCCAGCGTCAACGTCAAGACGTGGCCCACCATCATAGATACAGGTGAAAGGGACAGGGAATGCTTATAGGAGTGACAGGAAGTGGCTGACAGCTGTCGTCACATTTGCCTCAGAACCACGGGAATAACAAAGAACATTTGCTGAACTAAACATGTTCCCTTTCTGGCCACAAGGTGTCAGGGTTGTCCCTTCACTAGGCACTATTGGCAGTGTAGTCCATCACAAACCTGATGTTTACGTTTGTTTACACGATCTCAACACAAAATAGGAAATATGACAGTTTTGCAAACAGAACAGCAGAACTGTGTTCGGCTTGGAGACGCAGATTATCATCAACAATCACTGCCAGGTCCATTTGTAGTGGGTAGATGTGTGTGTATTCTGCTAGATGGACCGATCAGGCGGTGAGAGTGTGATTCCATGAACACAGTGGCTTGTTTGTGACCCCATCCCCCTCTCCTCCCAGATGATCTCCCCAGGAAGCGTCCTCCACACATCTATAAGCCCCCCACAGCTGAGATGCTGGCCTACCTGGACTTCAGTGTGTCCACCACAGGCATGCTGACAGGAGTCAAGGTAGGATAGAGGCTCCATCAAGCAGGAGCTGTAGAATCTGAGGCTACACTGGAAAACTTTTGAGTTTAGATCAATTCTTTATATTGGAAATGCTATCTTGGTGTGACTGAGTTGTGTTGTGTTGTGTTGTGTTGTGTGTGTTTGTCTCAGATGTCTCACGCTGCTGTCAGTACTCTGTGCCGCTCCATCAAGCTGCAGTGTGAGCTCTACTCCTCTCGCCAAATCGCCATCTGCCTGGACCCGTACTGTGGCCTGGGCTTCGTCCTGTGGTGCCTCTCCAGGTAACACACACACACACACACACACACACACACTAACACACACACAGGCAGAATGAGCACGTAGTCTCACATCCCTCACGGTTGCTGTAATGAGTGTGTTGTTGTATCAGTGTGTACTCAGGTCACCAGTCCATCCTGATCCCTCCTCTGGAGCTGGAGTGTTCTCTGCCTGTGTGGCTCAGCACGCTCAGTCAGTATAAGATCAGAGACACCTTCTGCTCCTACTCTGTCATGGAGCTCTGCACCAAAGGGCTGGGAACACAGACAGAGATGCTCAAGGTGAACATTAAACACACACACACACACACACCTGCACCCTCTTCCACTTCAACACGATGATTGTATGTTGAGTGTTTAGGAGACAAGTGCGTCTTAGGAATTGAAGCTTGACTCTTCAGATACACTGTGTGTGTGTGTGTGTAGGCCCGGGGTCTGAACCTGTCGTGTGTGCGGAGCTGTGTGGTGATAGCAGAGGAGCGCCCCCGTCTGGCCCTCACTCAGTCCTTCTCCAAACTCTTCAAAGACCTGGGCCTGTCGTCTCGCGCCGTCAGCACCGCCTTCGGCTCCAGAGTCAACCTGGCCATCTGCCTGCAGGTCCGCTCACTCATCCAGTGTCTCTCTCTCTCTCTCTCTCTCGCTCGCTCGCTCGCTCTCACCTTATGTTACCTAAGGTTCAGGTTTGGAGGTTAAGGTGTACGTGTCTAAATGTTTCTTTTGTTATCAGGGAACTTCTGGCCCCGACCCGTCCACCGTCTACGTTGACATGAAGTCTCTCCGCCATGACAGGTAAGAGCGGAGCCTGGTCTGTCCAGAGCAGAGGCAGAAGCAGCTACAGCGCTCACAGGATCCAGCTGCTGAACTCCACTTTGTTAAACCAAACCTTTGTGTGTCTCCCTCAGGGTGAGGCTGGTGGAGCGAGGGGCGCCTCAGAGTCTTCCCCTCATGGAGTCGGGCACTGTAAGTGTTGATTATTGACTAGTAAGCCTCCTGTGTGTGTGATGTTATGGTAACAGACGTGCAGCTGCAGGAGCAATAAGGCTGAACTCAGTGTTGTGTTCTTCTCACAGATCCTACCAGGAGTGAGAGTCATCATAGTCAACCCAGAGACCAGAGGCCCACTGGGAGACTCTCATCTAGGGGAGGTGAGTGATCACGGTCTGGTGATTCTGAAGTTACAGTCATAGAACAAACCAAAGCCTTTCTGTCTCACCCTCCTGCTGTTGTGTCCTCAGATCTGGGTGAGCAGCGTCCACAGTGCCAGCGGCTACTACACCATCTACGGGGAGGAGAGCCTGCAGGCCGACCACTTCAACACCAGGCTGAGCTTCGGGGAGCCTCACACTCTGTGGGCCAGGACCGGCTGTCTGGGCTTCATCAAGAGGACCGAGCTCCTGGATGCCAGCGGAGGTGAGGGGACGACTCACTCTGTCCTGTCTGTCTGTGTCCTGTCTGTCTGCGCCTGTGTGTCCACAGCTGTAAACGATTGTGCTTTTCCTGCTTGTCTAGATCGCCATGACGCCTTGTTTGTGGTGGGTTCACTCGATGAAACCTTGGAGCTGAGGGGATTGCGTTATCACCCCATCGACATCGAGACATCGGTGTCTCGAGCCCACCGCAGCATCGCAGAGAGGTGAGTCCACCTGATTGATCACACAGATAAGATGCCGCTGAGTTCCCTCACTAACATGTGGACGCTCGTCTGGCTCCTCAGCGCCGTGTTTACCTGGACCAACCTGTTGGTGGTGGTGGCGGAGCTGAGCGGCTCGGAGCAGGAGGCCTTGGACCTGGTTCCTCTGGTCACCAACGTGGTTCTGGAGGAGCACCACCTCATCGTGGGGGTGGTGGTCATCGTGGACCCCGGGGTGATTCCCATCAACTCCAGGGGGGAGAAGCAGAGGATGCACCTGAGGGACTCCTTCCTGGCAGACCAGCTGGATCCCATCTACGTGGCCTACAACATGTGAACACCCGCCGCCAACGAATGCAGAAACCTGAGCCAGGCTCTGACAGACACACAGACAGACACACAGACAGACAGACAGACATGAGGGAGAGGGAACGGGGGTGCGTACAGCAGCGACCCCCATGTTAAACCTCAGACATGACATAACAAACCCATGTGAGGATGAGAGTGCAGCTCAGTGCTGTAGTGACAAAGTGTTTCCTCTCAGAAACTGTGCAGTTCCTTGTTTGCTTCCACCTGCTGGACCTCTGCAGTCCAGCTCTCACTGAGGTTTCCACTCCAGGACATTGGTCTTCATCCTCCTCATGCGTCTCACCCCTCCCTCATGGCTCCAACTCATCCCCCCCTTCTTTTTAAGTTTCAGAAAAAAGAAACATGCCTCCTCCTTCCATTCCGTGTTGTTTGACCTTTGACCTGTACCATGCGTCGCCCCCGCGCTCGTCTCTTGAAGGCAGGATGGCACACTGGAACTGCTGACAGGAGCTGGAACTTTCCCCCGTGCACTTTAAGTCCTCGCTCCTCTGAGTCCATTTCCTGCCTCCAAGGGGACACAACCCCCCCCCCCCCCCCCCCCCCTCACATCTGTTCCCTTTCTTTTGCTCTTTCATAAAAGCAAATCCACATCAGTATTAAAGTGCCAACAGCAGGTTCAGCCCGGCTTCTCACCGTTTGCCAGCGGAGGTCGCTGTCGCCGTTCACAGCCGCGTCACGTTTGTTGGCGTGGGAGAGCAAAGACGTAAAGCGCCGTAAAGATACGATCTGGAGGAAAACGAGCTTTGACGAGCAAGAACACACCCGTAGACAGTGTGAGAGTAGGAGTTGGGTCTGTTAGTTAGTTCTTACCGTAAAGTAGAGTACTAATAAAAGAATTTACCAAAATGTAACCGCACCCATTTTCAGAGGTTGAAGTTGAGCCTAAGGTTGTTTTGGTGTGCATGCATTCAGGTGTTGAATGGGCGGGGCCTATGCTGAGTCTGACCGGAGCACTCACCTTTATTTAATCCCATGACTGTAAGTTTTTAGCTCAGTGTGTCTTCAGAGGCAGACTTGTGCCTTTGTACTGCCCCAGCATGACGGAGGAGCTCTCTGATCATGGACTGTTGGATTTCTAAAAAAAGCTAAATATCAATAATGAGGACAGAACTTTGCCTTACTTAAAACCTGTGGATCTGCAGCACATTTATTGTTCTTTAACTCCTTCATGTCTGGCTGTACTCTTAGTGGATGTAAAGAAGCGTTCGGCTCATTTTCTTTTCTTTTTCTTCCACGTGGAATCGGATGCCAGTTTATAGAAATTAAAGCACACTCGCATCGCATTTTTACGGGACGGGAGGGAGTTTTAAGTCTTGTTTTAAGTTTGCTATCATGCCCCTCTCATTTCATTACCATCATCGTCACCATCATCTTCATCATTGTCGTTTTAAATCCATTGTTTCCGAATGTCAGTGACACTGAAAAAAAAAATATTAGGAATGAACAACAATCAAGAGTCAGAGAAGTAAATGTCCCAGAATCCTAAAGGAACGTGTGAGGAGATAAAGGAGGAATTGAGTGTGTATACTGTATTTTAGGTCAGATACTGTATTACTGTGGTTCATGTGTACATGGATGAAACCTTGTTGATCAAACTTGACTGATCTTTCATACTTGACAGCCTCTTCTGCTTTGTTGACGTCATGCAAAAGAAAAACAAAAAAAGGTTTTGGATTTTTTTTTTTTGTTGTTGGCAGGAACAATGTGCACTTTCCCAATGTCCTTCAATGTGTGTACGTGTGTCCGTCTGTCCATGGGGGAGTGCGAGTGTGTTGGTCCAGTTTAACAGTGACATCAGGCCTTTCTGCTGAGGAAATCATCCCAAAATACTGAATCATTTTTTAAATTTCTTCTGCATTTTTATAACGTCGCCTCCACTGTATTTTAATTCTTTCCATTCAAATTGGAACTTAATATATTTTTTTTTTATCAGGGTTTCTTAAAAAGACCCCGTTCTTTGAAACTGCACAACTTCTGAAAACAGCTGGTTTGATTTAGAAGCAGCTTCATGCACAAACTGAGAAATGCCACAATCCCCATTCAGTAAATGGACATCAGGTGTATTTGTGATGCCAGTATCTGGGACAGCTTACAACGACTCATCAGTAACTAAGAGAAACTTCTGGGCTCCTGTGTGATAAATTGTTTTGTTGCTACTGTTTCACTCCAACAAGTTTTAATAAAGTTTTTATAATTTCTTGTTGGCCTTCAAGCCTTTTCAATAGACATTGGTGCTACCTTATAGAGGAACGTGTCAGACTTTTCTCCTCCAGTGTACAAAGAAGGTTAAACGTTTTCTTCCTGGATGCCCTGTTTGTGTGAAAAGAAGTCACCTGCTCATTCTTTCTCCGTGCCCACATCTTCATAGACACACTCTGGTTGTTGTTGTTAGGTGTCACCAGTTCTCTTCATCTCTGGAAACTCTCTCGATGGGCATCTTGACATGGACGTGACCAGTGGACATACTCACGCTTCCATTTCATATTTATTTCAGTTTTCAAGTTGTTCTCATTGTGGAGAAAAAGGCATTTCTAACCTCCACAGTAATTCTAAGCACAACCTGTAATGAACACGTGAGGTAATGAAATTAGGATCTTTCACACAAAACTCAAGGGCCCACAATGTATACCTCAACAACTGTCTGTTCACTATGCATAGTCCAGGTGCGGCAAAGACGACGTCCTGAAATGGTTCAATGGTGCGCTAACTTCTAACATGTCTTTACTTGACAACACACTGTCACGCTGTCATTGGATGTGTTTCATGTAAAATAAAACAAAAACGCTTTGTCAGAATGTTGGTGTGCTGTTTTTCTGTCTGTTTTCTGGAAGATTCTGGGTTCGGCCATTGTTTTAAGAGAAACTGCAGTGACGCCTTCTTTCCACCAGGTGTCAGCCAATTTACTGTCTAACCCTAAAGAGAAAGCTGCCGGCTCACTGATGATGCCACTGATGGATTAATTTTACATCTATTTGGAGACAGAACATCTTAAACAGCGTGTTTACTGACGATACTGCTCAAGAAAATGATAAAATGCTAAAACAATAACTAACTAGTACAAACTAACTAATTAAATAAGAATGCCTCAAGCCTTCTCAGTTAGATGTAGAGGTTCATTTCCTGAAAATTCTGGTAAATTTGTCAACACTGTTTTATCGTAACTCGTGTAAATGGAATGAAGTGGTAAAGCCAAATTCTATTAACAAAATGATATTAATGTGTAACTCTTGTATTTTAAAGAATACTCTAGTAGCACATTTATGCTTTAGGAAACTTAAGTAGAGCCTGCATTTAAAAGCTAATGCTAAAGCTAACGGTTAAAAGTCCAGACCACAGCTGCTTGTGACGTCTTCTTTGTCCAGCTACCATTTAGATCGACTTTACTCCCTTGTAGTGATGAAACATGTTTAATTAAACACATTGCACTTATAAACAGCAGAAATAACTTGGACTCCATCTTGTTTGTTGCTTTTGGAAAGAACGTCGGCTACAATCAGAAGTTACGTGATGACGACATCGCCGTTGCTCCAGTTACTTCCTAACAAAGATGGCGGATATTTACCGAACACAGGTGTGTAGTGTTTGAGTCGTCACAAATGTTTTGGAATTTGTCTGCAATCCGATTTGACCAATAAAAGTTCACTAGTAAAGCAGCACGACACAGAATCAGCCCATCAGCCTTTAGCTAGCAGCGGATTATAAATCATTTTAACTGTAAATCCTCCACAGGTGAGTCCTGTAGGTGCCATAGTAGTAACAACAAACAATATATGTATGTATTTCTATTGTACTTGTACTACTCTATAATTTGTAGAAGTTATACTCTCTTTCCTCAGCTTAATGTTTGTGCGGACACATTACTACTCTAAACTTACAGCCTGATCTATAAGAGACAGGTCTTATCAATCAACCCTTGTATGAATGACATGACAACAGGCAGAGCAGCTGAGCAAGAGGTGGATAGTTTGGTTTCCTAACACTGATATGACATGTTGTGTTTTAACAATGTAGCTGATCCTAGGATTGATTGATAAGTTCTGAGCCTGATAGGTGTGTGAGCAGGGGTTACTTGTATCACCATCAGCAGATTCAGACCCAAATGTGTGTGTGTTCACGTAGGAGGCTTTCATTTGAATTCAGTGACCAAAGTACACATTATTGCTTCTTGTAGACTTGCAGTTTAACCCTTATTATTAATGATCTTTCATGTTTCTGTATTGGCCTTGTCTCGGCTCAGAACTTATCAATCACGGGCCAAACTGGAGGGGGTTCACATAAGCTGCTTCAGACCCATAACAACATAAACACAAGAATCTGCTCGGGTTTGGGTTTATTTTCTAACGTTGTTATTGTTATGATGTCACATATGTGTCACTTACGGGCGCATATGTGTTCAGATGATCCTGCATGATGTGGAACATGTTTATAAACACACATCCGGTGTCCATCTGTCTGAATGGCCACCAGCTGACAGCCAATACATTCCTGCACTACCACACTCACCACTGTGCACACTGAGCCAACGCGATCTGTCCGCTAAAATCTCGCCCAGGCGCTCAGTGTGTGTGTTGTGCGTGTGTGTGTGTGTGTAAGCCGACACGGGCTCCGGACGGGCTCCGTGTCGCGGAACCGAACCCTCGCGTTTCTCCACGACCCGCACTTGGCGACACTCCCTAACGTTCTGCTGCGAGTCATCAATTATGCAGGGAAGCTGCTCGCACTGACTGAGGAGGGGGGGGGCGGGGGGCGAAGATACCAGCAACAATATGGCGACAACCGCAGTTTCTCCCCGAGCTTCTCCTCCACCTCTGCAGTCCCGCCTCGCCTCCCCGGCTCCCCTGTAACGCGGACACAGTGAGTATCCCTGCTTGTGTGTGTGTGTTTGAGGGAAACGGCGCATGTTGCTGTGCGCGTCTCTATCTTGTGCGTGAATGTCGCAGAGCTGCACACTGAGTGAATCTGTGTGTGTGTCTGTGTGTGAGCGTCTGCGCCGCCTGGACCTGAGCGGCAGGAGGAGCGGCAATCAGCTGGTGTCGGTTTTTTCCGGGCATATCTGCGGATTCTTAATCTTTTTTTTTAACCGAACAAGACGATCGATTGATACACATTGCGAGAGGAAATGCCTGGTCGGTTTGGTTGGAGGTATAGGGCGCGATCTGACCGCTCCAGTCCAAAATAAACCCCAAAATCTCTACATTTTTTCCCAAATAATTGCCCCGGTATCGGTTGATCTGCTGCTCCAGGCTCCAGGATGCCGCTCCGGGCTCGGTGAAGCTGCTGAGGCTGAGTGAGTTGAGCCTGAACCTCCATCCACCATCAGCAAGCAGGACGTTTACATTCCTCCAGGTGATTTTTGGTGTGGCTCAGGTCATTTTGTGTGTGTGTGTGTGTGTGTGTGTGTGTGTCGTGTTTTAGACCGTGTGTGTGTGTGTGTTTCTCCTGCTGCTGCCCAGCTTCATGTTGTAGCATATCAGTATCACACAGCCTTATTGATCTGGCAGGCGGTCATGGCTTCACGGGTGTGGTGCGGATCTTTGAAGGCGACGCGCAAAAACGCACAGGGAAAAGCTCCCGGGAAGAAAAGCCTCGATTAATCGGTTCATTCATCGAATAACAGGAGCGACATCCTGCATAAATTCTCTATCTTTGGTCCAAAACACGGTCTCATTTCCTACAGCGCGACGTTTTCAACACCAAAGCCGAACACCGCAGCGGCAATCGGCTTGGACAGTTCGGTTGTAGCGCAATATTGGAACCGGACTCTTATATTCAGGCAGATTTATTTAGAAATGCGTAGAATGGCGACCAGGCCCTCCGTCATCCCTCACCCCCCTTCCTCCTTCTACCATCAGGCTCAGTAAACAAGTCAACGTTTCTCACTTCGTCTCTGGCAGTCACAGAATGGCTGAGGATGATCACGGTGTGTGTGTGCGTGTGTGTGTGTATCGCCGGGTTTGGATGGAGGAGGACATGTAGAACATATGAGCCTCGTTCGCTTCAAGATGAGCGCTGCCATGACTTCATAACATAGGACAGAGATTTGAAGGATCTAATGGAGGCCTGTAGAACCCAGGAGCCTCAGAACCGGGCCTCATGTAGACCCCAAACATGAATGGATGAGGGTTTGGACCGATCAGTTTATCACATTATCATTCTCGCTCTCTCCCTCCCTCTCTCTCTCTCTCTCTCTCTCTCTCTCTCTGCGTGTGTGTGGCTCACATGGTGCTGAAGCAGACAGCGCCAGCAGAGGAGCAGAAGGCTCAGAGGCTGTGAGGTTCCAGGGTCCATTTTCTAACAGAAGGCTGCATGTTTGGTGTATTCCTTATACCTGAGCAGTTGGAGCGGAGCGTTCACCTCTCCATGTCGTCTTTACAGGATGTGTGTTTTAATTAAATGAGGGTATGCAAAGCAGGGCCAGGGAAGGGGCAGGCCTGTATTAGATCAACCCTCCAGTATTCCCCTCAGGAGACTGGGATCTGAGGCAGGAGAAGCTAAGGTGCTCGTGTTTAATGACACTGAATGGGATCCAGTAATAGAATACAGAGAAGGACGGCTCACACTTTAGATGTTAGACCTGAGGAGGTGATCTGTTCTGGTGTGTGAGGTGTTAAACACAGTCTGCGTCTGAGCTCAGGTGTCTCTGCGTGCCCCTGAATGCCTCACGCTGAGCCATGGCTCCTCTCAGACTAGTTAAACTCCCTCCTCCTCCTCCTCCTCTTCCTCCTCCTCCTCCTCCTCTAGCCGCCACCTCAGCCCATTAGTCCGTTGACCCTGAAACGTCCTGCAGTGTGAAGTGTTGGTCATGTAGCTATCATGCCTTCTCACAGGAGAGAGGAGTGTGTTGCCGTGTGCGTCTGGCAGCTTTTTTGACAACTGTTCAAAGAATCAGGAGCGGCTGGTGAATGGGCCCGTTGTCATGGTTTCAACTTTTATGGTAGAAGCCAGAATGTGTTTGCACCATTAGGTGAATCGTGACACACACACACACACACTCGGCCACACCTTCGCATTCTGTCACCAGAAGGTAAGAGCAGGCAGAACGAGACGGTTCTTCTTATTATTATGTTATTATGCTTGTTGTTTAAATGTTCTGTAGGTGTTGTGTTGTTCTATCTGAATCTATCCAGCTGATCTGATCTGAGCCTCTGTGTGTGTGAGCCTCTGTTATCTGAGCTTTGGGACAGAACCAGATAGTGATTGAAGGCTTGTTGAAGGGCTGTGATTGCTTTGATTTCTTCCTCTGCTTCCATTAAAGGAGGATTTCATACAATTTGGATCCTGGAGGCTTCAATCTTTGTTTATGTGTTTGTGTTATCTGTTGCCTGATCCCAGATAAGGGAGAGGAAGGCGGTGACCTCAGGAGCGACGGGAACGGACTTTAGATCAAACTCCAGCTGCAGGCCCTGAGAGGCACATTGGACTTTCCTCTCGTTTCTGTGGAGTTTGTTAGACGGTGCAGACAACCTGTATCTCTATTAGATCATGTGTCCACTGTCAGTATTGAACCTAAAGAGAAACATTGTACACATGATGATACAGAGAGAGAAAGCTAATGGTGTGTTTACAACCAGGACGTCTCTATGGCCTCCTAGTGAGCAAAGGGAACCTAACTCAGACTCTCTTCTATGCATCAAAATGAGTCAAGAATGGATGTAAAGGTGTGTTTTTGCCTGTGTGTTGACCTCTCTCCTCCCCCCCTGTGCCCCCCCCCCCTGCAGGGCTGGCTACTGTGGTTGGTACAAAACCTAAAGACCAAGTAGCTGCAGAATGAAAACATGGCTGCACCCATTCTTGCACCGCCAGGACCTCATAGCTTCAAGTATTTTACTGTGGAATCTTTGGCGGGCCTCGAGCTTCGCATCAATGAGGAGAAGAACAAGAAGCCGCCCAAGCAGGACAGCAGCTACCGCGACGACGATGACGAGAACAAACCCAAGCCTAACACTGACCTGGAGGCCGGGAAGAGCCTGCCGTACATCTACGGGGACACACCTAAAGGAATGGTGGCGGTCCCATTGGAGGATCTGGACCCATACTACGTGAACTCTCAGAAAGTGAGTCCTTAAACAAAACACATGCATGTTTACTGTATAAGAGGCTTCTTTAGGTCCGTGTTTGTCCCTCTACCTCAGACTGATACCAGCTCAAACTGCCAAACAACTCCACTATTGTCTCTCACATCGTCTCAGCTTCAGGAATCCACACATTTGATTGTAAAACATGATTACGTGGTGTCGCCATGGCAGCCTGACTCCTGTGCCTGCCTCGTCTGGCCTGCGTTACTCCGCTCTGACGTTCAAGGGGACACGCTTCATATTTCGGGGATGATTTCATCTCATCTTCAAGGTTTTATGTCAATTTAAGATCAATATTGGTGACAAAAGCGCTGTGATGACAGATTTCCCCCTGTAGAGGATCCAGTGAGCCACGTGTGATGGACAGGTCATCAGATCCATGTCCCGCTCTGTCCCAAACATAGATACAAGTGTTTGACGTCAGGATCAGTGTATGACTGCTGACGTGACGTCCGTGTGAGTCACACAGTATATCGGGACTCCACACAGCACGGTGTGGTTGTGAGTGTTGGGTTCTAGGTTGTGTGTAATCGTGTTCTCCTCCTCCACGACCTTTGAGGAGTGTGAGAAGTGAGTACTTAAGCCACCGGGGCCGCTCCGTATCTCTGATGGGGGAAAGGTCAGAGGCAGTTAGTGTTGGAACGCTGCGGCTCCACCTGACGGACTTCCCTAATTGTTCCAAACCCAATCTGGCAGGAGAGACGAACGGCAGCAGGCTGTCTTAAAGGGGACACGTCTCTCTCTCTCCCTCTCCCTCTCTCCCTCTCTCCCTCTCTCTCTCTCTCTCTCTCTCTCTCTCCTGATGGATGACCTTGAAAGCCGTCTCTGCATGTACACACACACACACACACACACACACACACAGCCCGTAGCCCCAAACACCATCACTCTCAGATGCTGTGCAGGGTGAGATGAACACACACACACACACACACACACACACAGGACAGTCGAGTCGCACAAACATGTCAGGATATTTACAGCCTGCTGCCATAAAGCCTGAGCCATG